>NW_027476787.1:0-140183 GCF_051020955.1 Megalopta genalis
ATTCGCGTTTTCCACGGCATCTACCATCTCTTCCACCCCCTCCAGCTCCATGATCGGCATGTGGAGGTCGACAGATTGGTCCGTGGTGTTAGCGCATCGGATGTACGCGTATCCGTCGGAGTTTCTCACCACGCAGTGGGGAATGAGAACCCCTGGTGCAAGCTCGCGACGGCTTATATATCCGACTTTGGGTCCCGTAACTTTTACCGCGACGCTAGCGGTCGTTCGTGGCCCAATTACGCATTTCTTTCGAGACGTGAATGGGAACTCGTTCCCTTGCATCGTTATGCATTGTTTCGAATAGGAGATTTCGGCTCCGAGCGATAGAAATGCGGATCCCAGAATTCCGTCCGCAGGAATTGGGAATTCGTCCGATACGACATGGAATTCGACGTCGCGATCGGCGATGTTAAGCGAAGCCGTGCCCAATGTTGCGACCGCGCCCTCGGTAATGCCCGATATATGTATAATATTATGCGTATCGATGACCACGCCCGGTTGCAGTGATGACGCCTTTATGACGTTCGGTTCTGCGCCGGTGTCTATCATTAGCCTCGCATTATCAACTAATTCGGGGGACGCGACGATAATGTGTGGGACGGCAGAAGTGGGTTGCAAAGTTATTCTTGCGACTCTTCGGTGCTGATCGGAAGATCGTTCGACATTGCTCGTACGTTTTGATTGCGGTAGGCTACCTCCCGACGGTCGCTCGCGGGGATCGGGAGGCCTTGCCCGTTTCCCGACTGTTGTTGAGATCTGATGCGATTGTTATATTCCCGCTTACGACATTCGTGTATATCGTGCCCTGCGTTTTTACAATAGCTGCAGTGTTTATTTGAAGAGGGATTACGCGGAGGATTGTTTATGGGACGTGGCCCGGGTGCGTCGAGGGTCGCTCGTGTATACCTAGCGTTATCTCGGGTCGGGGTATACGGTTGGTCGTAAACACCAACATTTGGCGGACGCTGGCTCACCCGTTGCGTCACCTCGCGATAAGATGGTCGAGGTACCGAGATATTTGATCTCGAGGGTTCGGCGTATCGCGATGTATACTCTGGCCGGTACGGCGAGGGAGATCGATAACGGTTATGTATACTTCCGCGGCGGTCATCCGAGAATCGTACCTCGCGGGAAGGCGGACGTGAGTAATACTCCTTATCGGCCTCTGCTTCTTTGAAACAGTTTATCGCGGTATCGAATAATGCTTGGAGTCGCACGTGTTCTAAATGCCTCATGCCGTAACGAAGCGTGGGAATGACGCCACGGATAAAACTGCGCTTTGTTAATTCGTCGATATTTTCGATGTCCGGTCGTACCCGGTCACAATCGATTATTGCGTTTCGCAGGTCTTTTATTCGCGCGATAAAGTCGAGTATATGTTCTGATTCGCGCATTCTAATATTCGCCATTTCGCCTCGATAATGGTCTATCGTGTTCGACGGCCCGAATATGTCCTTTAAACGGTTGCAGAGGCTCGCGACGGAGTTTACTGGTTTATCTTCGATGGCTGTGTAAGCGCGGCCCCGTAATTTATTAATAATCAATTTCGTCAATGTGAATTCCGCGTGAGACGGCACGAGGTTGATTGTTTGATTTCGGCATTCGTTGATTGTTAGACAAGAGATGTAAAATAGACGGTCTTATTCCTGCTGCGCCCAGATCATTCGGGGTGAGATCGGTACGAGCGCTTCGGGAATAATATCGTTATTGTATTGCGCATTCGTGCAGAGCATTCGGGGTGAGCTCGGTACACACGAAGACGGAATCGTTTCTAATGGAATATGTATGAATGTATGAATGTACGAATGGTTGCCGAAGAGGGAGAGAGTTTAGGTTGCCAATAATTGTAGAAATAGTAATAACTAAAATATATATTCTAAGATATAAGCGATACAAAACTTAATTACTAGCGCGGAGATTTGAGTTTGAAGAATACTTGGAAATAGAGTGAGACTTGATTTGAATCAGGGGAATGGCTTCAGGAGGGGACGACTTCCCTCGCTGGAGCCCGGAATGAGTCTGCTCGGCGGTGCGTCTGCTCTGAGCTCCTTCGGCCCTTGGCAGCCATGTTGCCGGTTGGTCCTGGTGGGGAGTCACTGGAGTGGGGAGCTGTGCATTCCGCAGCGCTCGTGGCGGGTCGTTGAACATGGTAGTGTGTTGATAATGGTACGAGTGTCGATAATTGGTTGGTAACGGAACGTCGTTCGGTAACGTCGACAGTAGATAACATCGACGGTCGGTAATGTCGGTAACCAGTCGATAACGGAGCGACGGTCGGTAACATCGACGGTCGGTAATGTCGGTGACCGGTTGATAACGGAGCGACGGTCGGTAATCGGTCGACGGTCGGTAACATCGACGGTCGGTTACAACGGTAACCGGTCGATAACATTGATGGTCGAAAAAGTCGGTAACCAGTCGACGGTTGGTAACATCGACGGTCGATAACGGAACGCTTTTGGTAACATGTTGATTCTGCAAGTGTATAAATGGGTTATATGTGTAACGCGCTTCCTTAATCTATGCAATTATGGTAACTTAACCTACGCAATACGTCGGAGGACGTAACACGGGATAGGTGGAGTACTGAGTCAGGGCCCTCCCAGCAAAGACCGCCCGATAGCCTACGCTTCCAGGCTGTTACACGGCGCAGAATTGAATTACTCGACTATCGAGAAGGAATGTTTGGCGATAATATACTGTACACAGTATTTCCGGCCATATATCTACGGCCATAAATTCAATCTCATCACGGATCACCAGCCCCTGGTCTGGATGAATAACGTTAAGGATCCGACGTCGCGATTGCTCCGCTGGCGCCTTAAACTAGCCGAGTTCGATTACAAGATCATTTACAAAACCGGGAAGACTAATCTGAATGCAGACGCCCTGTCGCGCAATCCCGTACCAGATCCCCTTATCACAACCAAACCGACCCCATCTAAACAAGTCGGGGCCATTCGTCGTAAAAACAGTCGACAGACACCGAACGAGCCGCCGACAAGTTCCACAGAGATAACACGACCACAGTCCCGACACCCCCCTACACCATCTGGACCTCGTCAACCTACAACCTCAACGGTTCCCACACGATCGACCCTCGACTTTCCTCCTCCTGTACCTTCCTCCGCGAACGAAGATTCCGATTCCTCTTCATCCCCGGACGACCAAATTTTCGACGATCACAACGCCCAATACACAAATAACAGACGCACTATCATACATACGCGGGACAGATTGTCCATGAGAAACGACAACCTGGCAATATTTGTAACAGCGGACGGTCACTCGATAGACGAAGGAGCAGTCGACGTTTTTACCATAGGCAAATTCCAACGTATCCCCGGTCTCACGCTATTTCGGGCTCGAGTACTAACCCACGGGACCAAAAGCTTAATCCTACTTCCTATAAAAGACACGCAACTCCACACAACCAATTCCGAAGGGGTAGTGGAGACCCTGAGATCACTCCTAGACGTCGTAACAGAACTCCAATTGGATTCTGTAAGCCTTTCAAAAACTTCCTTAGACGACGTAAACTGGACATTCATCTATAAAACCTTGATCAACCTATTTTCCACAACGAACGCGCAGATCTTCGCGTGCGGGCATAACGTAAAAACTCCGCCCGCGAGCGAGCGACTAGAAATTATCGCGGAAAATCACTGCTCCGCTTTCGCAGGACACAAAGGGGTGACTAAAACGTACAGACGCATCAGGGAAAAATACTTTTGGCCCGCGCTGAAACGCGAAGTCCAGGAATTCGTCAATGCCTGCAATAACTGCCAAAAGAAGAAACTAACGCGCGTGAAAACCAGGCAACCAATGACGATCACCGACACTCCCGGGAAAGCCTTCGAGAAGGTTTCCATGGACATCGTAGGCCCACTCCCTACATCATTAAACAACTTCTCTTACATCCTTACTATCCAGGACCTCCTCACGAAATACTCCCTCGCGATCCCCCTTGCAAACACTAGCGCGATAGAGATAGCCGACGCATTCACAAAACATTTTATCTGCCGGTTCGGCGCCCCCAAAGGAATCCTGACCGACCAGGGGACGAACTTTCTGAGTTCTCTGATGAGGAACGTCGCTAAACGTTTCAAAATAACCCAATTCAAAACCACCGCGTTTAGGCCACAGAGCAACGGCTCTATCAAGCGGTCTCACCACGTGCTCACAGAGTACTTAAAACAGCACGTGAAAAATAACGACTGGGACGAGTGGCTCCCATTCGCAACATTCGCATATAATACTAGTGTGCACGAAGGTACCCTATTCACCAACCATGAACTCGTGTTCGGCACCGTGGCTCGTACACCATCCGCAAACAGCGCGGCCCACGACTCGACCGACGAATCGTACGCGCACTATTTAGGAAGGCTGCAGGAAAAGCTATCGGGCACCACCCAGAAGGCAAGAGAGAACCTGACCATGGCAAAGGCAAGATCGAAAAGGTTTTACGATAGGCGAACGAATGTCCGAACCTTCGCTGTCGGAGACAAGGTCTTCCTATTAAAGGAACCTCGGAAGGGGAAATTCGACGACGAATATACCGGACCGTACACCGTACTAGAATGCTTAAACAATCAAAATGTAAGAATTAGTTTTAAGACCGGCTCCCGCGTGGTACACTCAGATAAGTTGAAACACGCGCCCAAACCACCCGTACATGTAAGCAGCGTCGGCTGCACCCTTATCACCCCCCCCCCCCCACCAGTGAGGCCCCCACCCAACCGGGTGCAGGAGATGATCCAGGCACAGTCGCCATCCAACAGCAGCATGAGGAACTACGTGGCCACTCTGGCAGTCTTCGCCCTCTTCCGAACATCCACTGCGCTCATCGGGTACGACTGCAGCGGCACCACGCTCAACGTCACCACGTTCTCCACGGTCGATAAGCCCAAATGCGAGGGTACCTACGCCAAACCACATGTCGAAAATACAGAGGTGCAGCTCCTCCAGCTGGTGGATTTCGACGAAACTCGAACAATACAGTGCAAGGTCGAAGTCGACCGCACTATATACCATTGTGGCATGCACTCGCACACCTCCGTTGTCAACAATGGAAGGCAACAATACATACTGAACACACCACAGGACATATGCCGGACGATGCAGGATTCAGGGACACTCATGCTTCCACCAACGGGGCAGATCGCAGGCCTGGTCCGGAACAGCACAACAACTCGAAGCCTGACGCTGGCTGGGGAAATCCTCCAGGACGGAACCTGCAGCGGCACAACGTACAGCGATCCCTTCGGCACGTGGACAGGAGTCGTGGTACAAGCAGTAGTAAGAATAACACTCAAAAGTTTCAACTCGGCAGTAAAACTCTCCTCGGGAGAAGTCTTCCTACCCTCGGGACACCATTGCCCTCTCAACAGGGAATATTGCATGGACCCAGAGGACGAGTTCTCATACTGGAACAGCCTCCCAGACGACAGCTGCCACCTAAAACAATACAACGTATTATATGAAGGCAAGGCCACGAAGGTTGGAACCAAATCCTCCAACATGGCGGTTTACACCGTCACTTCGGGTGACACAGCCTTCGCACTCACCAGCACCGGCCACGCCCAGATCTGCGGCTACACACTCACGAAAACGGAGCACCCCAAACTCCCTATCGTGGACACCCGAAAAGACGGCAGATTTAAGGCAGCACAGAAGAAAAACGTTAACAACCTAGACATCTTCACGTACGTAAATACCAAATTCGTATATATGGAGAAGCACATAAGGTCACAAATTTTGTCGCTCTACCGCGACATCACGAGACAGAAATGCCGCTTGGAACAACAAGTCCTAAGAAACGTAATCTCGCTGATTCACATAGCGCCGGCAGAGGTCGCCACTACCCTGGTGAAAGAACCAGGATTCATGGCTATCCAGTCAGGCGAGGCTATTCACGTGATAAAATGCATCCCGGCACAATGCTCACTCCGGAAAACTACAGATTGCTTGGACGAATTGCCGGTCCAACATCAAAATCAATCCTTTTTCCTAACCCCGAGGACGAGAATCCTAGTAAAAACGGGAACCAAGAGAGAGTGCAATGAATTGATCTCGCCGGCATTTAAAATCCACGGGACGTGGTTCCGAATGACGCCACGACCGGTAGAAAGCATACCACCACCGCCACTCCAACCACTAACCGAAGCCGCTTGGAGATACACCAACCCCGCTAACTTAGCAAACGGCGGAATCTACACGCAAGAAGAAATACAGAAACTAAACGATAACATAATGTTCCCGGCGGAGAAAGCAGCGGTCATCAACGCCCTGGCACAAGGAGCCTCCGGCCGCGCCTTCGCGGCCGATTCAGTAAAACTATACAATCTCCTAGACGAAACGACACTGGAACGGATCGCCGAATCAACAGGGAAAAAGATATGGAATGGGTTCATGGAGTTCGGTTCCGTCATGGCGGGACTAATGGACATCTACCTGGTAATTCGTTGCATCAAGGCGGCAATCAACACCGTCTTGAACGGCATCGCGCTCCACGCCGCATACGGCTGCAGTCTACAACTCCTGGCGGCAACTTGGAGCACGCTCACACACTTCTGCCTCTACTTAAAAGGCAAAAACAATCATAGTGAACTAAGTGAAGTGAACACCCAAGTGAGCCCCTTAGAATGCATCGACATAGACAAGCCCACCCTAAGTGAACCCCTCACCAACAGTAAAGACTCTTTCGAAGTACACGTCAAACCCACTAGCAAGTATGTCACATATAAACGCTCCAAGAAGCCAAACCTCTTCTCGGACGACGAAGACGAAAAATGACTACATCATTTTTCTTTTTCCGAGGGGGGAGGTGTTACGTCTCGCGACGTATTGCGTAGCGCGTAACTTAACAATAAGACCTTATATACGAATAGCCGATAAGCATAGGTTAGCCGTTAGACAGTACGCCTATATTAAGTAATAATAACTATATCCGTTCGCATGCATAGCACCACGCATAATACACTTTAAGTCGGACATAATACGGGCGCCAACCTATCGCGCCAATCTGTCGCCGTCTTCCTCGTACAACCACTTTTCCTCTCGCCTACCCCTTTTAGGACTCCTTATCGCTACATAGATCTCCACTTGCACCTTTCCTTTCGCCTACCCTTTTAGGACTCCTTATCATTACATAGATCTCCACTCGCACTTTTCCTCTCGCCTACCCTTTTAAGACCCCTTATCGATACATAGATCTCCACTTGCACTTTTCCCCTCGCCTACCCTCTTAGGATCCCTTACCATTACACAAACTTTCACTTATCTTGCCCTCGCCTACCCTTCACGACCCTCTCAACCCTTGTATACCTGCTTCACTTTCCCGGCCGCCGTCTCGACGCCTACGCCGGCGCCCCGTACCTCTGACGTAGGCAGCCCCACTCTCCGCCGCACCAAGCGCGCGCACGCAGCGACCCCCACTCCTCGACGTACCAGAGGAGCTCCGAGCAGCGGCTCGGAACATCAGTTCTACCTCCGCCATCTCCTGGACTAGACGTCCACCTCCAGCACTCCGCATAGTGCTACGCGTTTTTAATTCTACCTCAACTCTGAATCCTAGTTCATACTTAATAATTCTAAGTCGTTTAAGGTATAAGTCCACAAGTGTAACTTTAGTTCAAGAATATATTACCTTTATTTAGTATACATAAATTCAGTGAAACTCATTACGATCTACCAGTTCCTTAATTAACCTCGACGCTAACTTAATTCGATATCGGTTCGGTGATTATCGACTAGTATCGGCTGGACAATCGCTTCTCACTAATCTTCCTTCATTCGAATAAGCTTTCGTGCGCCTTGGAGCACGCCCCGTATGCTCGGCACGAACGCATATTCTCCTAGAGAATTAGCCTTTCTACCAGTGTGTGTTGGACGCTCGCCCCGTAAGCACCGCACTAGGAGAGAGTCGTACCATTGCCTCCATTGTACACGTTGTTTTAACCTCACGCTTGCATTACGTCCATGCCGAAACGCGCCGGTCGGTCTTATCAATTGAGGAAGCTACGCCGATCCCACGCGGAACGCCAGCAACACTCACGTGATCCTGCACTCACGGTTAACGCCGCCATAGAAGCCCGTCTATGACAGCTGCTGCAAGCTGCCCAGACTCCCTGGATAACGCCAAGGTCACTCGACGTTCCGGCTTCTATCCTCGACGTCGCCAAGATCCCCGAAGCCGACCCGAGACGACTGGTCTACTTCATCCTCGCACGACGTACTAACAGCGTGCCGATTAGAATACCCCGCCCGGTGAGTGCTGAATTGTGAATCGCCTGCAAGCGCCTCGTGGTTAACCCAGTTAGACGCGGACGCCCCGCGCCGCGTGAACGAAAAGATTGCAATTTACGTTTAAACTCCGGGGAATTCGACGCGTTCACTAGTCAACGCGATTTTCAATCCCCGGGACGTAACACATGAAACAAACGATTTAACTTCAATATCATGCGAAACATACGATTTCGATTCAAATTCGTGGGAAATAGCGGTTTTAAAAGATCGATTTAGCTTCAAGTTCATACGAAATGAACAATTTAGCTTCAAAATCATGCGAAATACACGAATTGTTTCAAATCCACGCGAGACAAACGATTTAGCGTCAATATCATGCGAAATACACGATTCCACTCAAATTCGTACGAAATAGCGATTTTAAACGAACGATTTAGATTCAAATAAATGGGAAATGAACAATTTAGCTTCAGACTCATGCGAAATGCACGGATCAGCTTAAAATCCTCGCGATACAAACGATTTAACTTCAATATCATGCGAAACACACGATTTCGATTCAAATTCGTGCGAAATAGCGATTTTAATCGATCGATTTAGCTTCAAATTCATGCGAAATGAACAATTTAGATTCAGATTCATGTGAAATACACGAATTAGCTTCAAATTCGTACGAAATAGCGATTCTAAGCGGTCGATTTAGCTTCAAATTCATGCCAAATGAACAAATTAGCTTCAGATTCATGCAAAAGACACGAATTTGTTTCAAATCCACGCGGGACAAACGATTTAGCGTCAATATCATGCGAAATACACGATTTTGATACAAATTCGATCGAAATAGCGATTTTAAATAAACGATTTAGCTGCAAATTCATGCGAAATGAACAATTTAGCTTCAGATTCATGTGAAATACACGAATTAGCTTTAAATCTACACGAAACAAACGATTTAACCTCAATATCATGCGAAACACACGATTTCGATTCAAATTCGTGGGAAATAGCGATTATAAAAGATCGATTTAGCTTCAAATTCATGCGAATCAAACGAGTTAGCATCAAATCCAAGGGAAACACATGATATAGCTTCAAATGAATGCGAAGTAGAAGGTTAAACTTCAAATCCATGCGAAACAATTGGTTTAGCATCAAATACTTGTGATAAACACGATTTAGAGTCAACTGCATGCGAATCAAACGAGTTAGCTTCAAATCCAAGGGAAACACATGATTTTATTTCAAATCAATGCGAAGTATTAGGCTTCGCTTCAAATCAATGCGAAACAAATGGTTTGGGTTCAGATACTTGTAATAAACATGATTTAGCTTCAACTGCATGCGATTCAAACGAGCTAGCTTCAAATCCAAGAGAAACAAATGATATTAACTTCAAATCAATGCGTAGTAGAAGGCTTAGCTTCAAATCCATGCGAAACAAATGATTTACCTTCAAATACCTGCGATTTAAATTAAATAGATTCAAATGCAGGCGAAAAAAACGAGTTAGCATCAAATCCATGCGAAACATATGATTTATCTTCAAATCAATGCGAAGTAGAAGGCTTAACTTCAAATCCATGCGAAACAAGCGGTTTAGCTTCAAATACTTGTGATAAACGCGATTTAGAGTCAACTGCATGCGAAACGAACGAGTTAGCATCAAATCCAAGCGACACACATTATTCAGCTTCATATCAATGCGAAGTAGATGGCTTGTATTCGAATCCATGCGAAACAAATGGTCTAGATTCAAATACTTGTGATATACATTATTTAGCTTCAACTGCAGGCGAAACAAACGAGTTAGCTTCAAATCCATCGAAAAACATGATTTAACTTCAAATCAGTGCGAAATAGATGGCTTAGCATCAAATCCATGCGAAATAAATGGGTTAGCTTCAAATAGTTGTGATATAAATAGAATAGCTTGAAATGCATGCGAAACAAACGAGTTTGCTTCACATCCAAGCGAAAAACATGATTTAGTATCAAGTCAACGCGAAGTTTAAGGCTTAGCTTCAAATCCATCCGAAGCGAATGATTTAGCTTCACATACTCGTGAATATAAATGATTTAGCTTCAACCGGTAGCGAGACAAACAAGTTAGATTCACATTCATGCGAAACACATGATTTAGCTTCAAATCAATGCAAGGTAGAAGGTTTATCTTCGCATGCATGCGAATGAAATGGTTTAGCTTCAAATACTTCTGATATACATGATTTAGCTTCAAATACATGCGGTAGAAACGAGTTAGCTTCAAATCCATGCGAAACACATGATAAAGCTTCAAATGCATACGAAACATATGATTTGGCTTCGAGTCAATTCGAAGTGGAAAGTTTAACTTCTAAACCATGCGAAACAAATGATTTAGCTTCACATACTTGCGATATAAATGATTTACCTGCAACTGAATGCGAAACAAACGAGTTAGCTTCGAATCCATGCGTAACGCATGATTTAGCTTCAAATCAACGCGGAGTAGAAGTTTGAGCTTCAAATCCATGAGAAACAAGTGGTTCAGCTTCAAATACTTGTGATATAAATGACTTTGCGTCAAATGCATGCGAAACAAACGACTTAGCTTCAAATCCATGCGAAACAAATGAATTACCTTCAAATACCTGCTGTTTAAATGAAATACCTTCAAATGCAAGAGAAACAAACGAGTTAGCTTCAAATCCATGCGATACACATGATTTAGCTTCAAATCAATACGAAGTAGTTGGCTTAGCTTCAAATCAATGCGAAACAAATGGTTTGGATTCAGATACTTGTGATGGACACGATTTAGAGTCAACTGCATGCGAATCAAACGAGTTAGCTTCAAATTCAAGAGATACACATGATTTAACTTCAAATCAATGTGAAGTAGAAGGGTTAGCTTCAAGTCAATGCGAAACAAATGATTTAGCTTCAAATACTTGTGATAAACATGATTTAGCTTCAACTGCATGCGAATCGAACGAGTTAGCTTCAAATCCAAGGGAAACACATGATTTATCTTCAAATCAATACGAAGTAGTAGGCATAGCATCAAATCAATGCGAAACAAATGGTTTGGATTCAGACACTTGTGATCAAAATGATTTAGCTCAACTGCATGCGAATCAAACGAGTTAGATTCACATTCAAGAGAAACACATGATTTAACTTCAAATCAATGCGAAGTAGAAGGCTTAGCTTCAAAGCGAAGGGAAACACATGATTTAACTTCAAATCAAAGCGAAGTAGTAGGCTAAGCTTCAAATCAATGCGAAACAAATGATTTAGCTTCAAATACTTGTGATAAACATGATTAAGCTTCAACTGCATGCGAATCAAACGAGTTTGCTTCAAATTCAAGAGATACACATGATTTAACTTCAAATCAATGTGAAGTAGAAGGGTTAGCTTCAAAGCGAAGGGAAACACATGATTTAACTTCAAATCAAAGCGAAGTAGTAGGCTAAGCTTCAAATCAATGCGAAACAAATGATTTAGCTTCAAATACTTGTGATAAACATGATTAAGCTTCAACTGCATGCGAATCAAACGAGTTTGCTTCAAATTCAAGAGATACACATGATTTAACTTCAAATCAATGTGAAGTAGAAGGGTTAGCTTCAAAGCGAAGGGAAACACATGATTTAACTTCAAATCAAAGCGAAGTAGTAGGCTTAGCTTCAAATCAATGCGAAGTAGGAGGCTTAGCTTCAAATCCATGCGAAACAAATGGTTTGGATTCAGATACTTGTAATCAAAATGATTTAGCTCAACTGGATGCGAATCAAACGAGTTAGTTTCAAATTCAAGAGAAACACATGATTTAACTTCAAATCAATGCAAAGTAGAAGGCTTAGCTTCAAAGTGAAGGGAAACACATGATTTAACTTCAAATCAAAGCGAAGTAGTAGGCTTAGCTTCAAATCCAATGCGAAGTAGGAGGCTTAGCTTCAAATCCATGCGAAACAAATGATTTACCTTCAAATACCTGCAGTTTAAATGAAATACCTTCAAATGCAGGAGAAACAAACGAGTTAGCATCAAATCCATGCGAAACACATGATTTAGATTCAAATCAATGCGAAGTAGACGGCTTAACTTCAAATCAATGCGAAACAAATGGTTTGGATTTAGATACTTGTGATGGACACGATTTAGAGTCAACTGCATGCGAATCAAACGAGTTAGCTTCAAATTCAAGAGATACACATGATTTAACTTCAAATCAATGTGAAGTAGAAGGGTTAGCTTCAAGTCAATGCGAAACAAATGATTTAGCTTCAAATACTTGTGATAAACATGATTTAGCTTCAACTGCATGCGAATCGAACGAGTTAGCTTCAAATCCAAGGGAAACACATGATTTATCTTCAAATCAATACGAAGTAGTAGGCATAGCTTCAAATCAATGCGAAAACAAATGGTTTGGATTCAGATACTTGTGATCAAAATGATTTAGCTCAACTGCACGCGAATCAAACGAGTTAGATTCAAATTCAAGAGAAACACATGATTTAACTTCAAATCAATGCGAAGTAGAAGGCTTAGCTTCAAAGCGAAAGGAAACACATGATTTAACTTCAAATCAAAGCGAAGTAGTAGGCTAAGCTTCAAATCAATGCGAAACAAATGATTTAGCTTCAAATACTTGTGATAAAAATGATTAAGCTTCAACTGCATGCGAATCAAACGAGTTAGCTTCAAATTCAAGAGATACACATGATTTAACTTCAAATCAATGTGAAGTAGAAGGGTTAGCTTCAAGTCAAAGTGAAACAAATGATTTAGCTTCAAATACTTGTGATAAACATGATTTAGCTTCAACTGCATGCGAATCGAACGAGTTAGCTTCAAATCCAAGGGAAACACATGATTTATCTTCAAATCAATACGAAGTAGTAGGCATAGCTTCAAATCAATGCGAAACAAATGGTTTGGATTCAGATACTTGTGATCAAAATGATTTAGCTCAACTGCATGCGAATCAAACGAGTTAGTTTCAAATTCAAGAGAAACACATGATTTAACTTCAAATCAATGCAAAGTAGAAGGCTTAGCTTCAAAGCGAAGGGAAACACATGATTTAACTTCAAATCAAACGAAGTAGTAGGCTTAGCTTCAAATCAATGCGAAACAAATGATTTAGCTTCAAATACTTGTGATAAACATGATTAAGCTTCAACTGCATGCGAATCAAACGAGTTAGCTTGAATTCCGAGGGAAACACATGATTTAACTTCAAATCAAAGCGAAGTAGAAGGCTTAGCTTCAAATCCATGCGAAATAAATGATTTACCTTCAAATACTTGCGGTTTAAATGAACTAGCTTTAAATGCAGACGAAACAAACGAGTTAGCTTCAAATCCATGCGAAACACATGATTCAGCTTCAAATCAATGCGAAGTAGTAGGCTTAGCTTTAAATCAATGCGAAACAAATGGTTTGGATTCAGATACTTGTGATGGACACGATTTAGTGTCAACTGCATGCGAATCAAACGAGTTAGCTTCAAATTCGAGAGAAACACATGATATTAACCTCAAATCAATGCGAAGTGGAAGGCTTAGCTTCAAATCCATGCGAAACAAATGATTTACCTTCAAATACCTGCGGTTAAAAATGAAATACCTTCAAATGCAGGAGAAACAAACTAGTTAGCTTCAAATCCATGCGATACACGTGATTTAGCTTCAAATCAATACGAAGTAGTAGGCTTAGCTTCAGATCAATGCGAAACAAATGGTTTGGATTCAGATACTTGTGATGGACACGATTTAGAGTCAACTGCATGCCAATCAAACGAGTTAGCTTCAAATTCAAGAGATACACATGATTCAGCTTCAAATCAATGCGAAGTAGAAAGCTGATCTTCGAATCCATGCGAATCAAATGACTTTGATTCAAATCAAAGCGAATTAGATGGCTTATTTTCAAATTCATGCGAAACAAATGTTTTAGCTTCAAATACTTGTGATGTACATGATTTACCTTCAACTGCATGCGAAACAAACAAGTTAGCTTCAAATCCATGCTAAACACAAGATTTAGCTTGAAATCAATGCGAAGTAGAAGACTTATCTTCAAATACGAGCTAAACACATGATTTAGCTTCAAATACTTGCGATAGAAATGATATAGCTTCAAATGCATGCGAAACAAATGGTTTAGCTTCAAATACTTGTGATATACATTATTTAGCTTCAACTGCTAGCGAAATAAATGAATTGGCTTCAAATCCAAGCGAGACACTTGATTTTGCTTCAAATACTTGCGACTATAAGTGATATGGCTTCAAATGCAGGCGAAACAAACGAGTAACATTCAAATCCAATCGAAACACATGATATAGCATCAAATTCATGCGAAACACATGGTTTAGCATAATTTTCATGCGAAACAAATGGTTTAGCTTCAAATACTTGAGGTTTAAATGAAATAGCTTCAAATGCAGGCGAAAAAACGAGATTGCTTCAAATCCCTGCGGGACCCATGATACAGCTTCAAATCAATGCAAAAAAAAGATTTTGATTCAAATCAAAGAAAAGTATAAGGCTCATCTTCAAATCCATGCGAAAAAAATGGTTTAGCTTCAACTACTTGTGATATACATGGTTTAGCTTCAACTGCATGCGTAACGAACGAGTTAGCTCCAAGCGAAACACTTGATTTAGGTTCAAATCAGTGCGATGTAGATGGTTTAGCTTCAAATCCATGAGAAACAAATGATTTAGCTTCAGACACTTGCGATATAAGTGACATAGCTTCAAATGCAGGCGATGCAAAGGAGACAGCTTCCAATCCATGCGAATCACGTGATTTAGCTTCAAATCAATGCGAAGTAGAAGGCTTATCTTCGAATCCATGCGAAGCAAATGGTTTAGCTTCAAATACTTGTGATATACATGATTTAGATTCAAATGCATTCGAATCAAACGAGTTAGCTTCAAATCAAAGCGACACACATGATTCAGCTTCAAATGATTGCGAAGTAGAAGGCTTAGCTTCAAATCCATGCGAAACAAATGGTTCAGATTCAAATACTTGTGATATACATGATTTGGTTTCAACTGCATGTGATACAAACGAGTTAGCTTCAAATCCAAGCGAAACACATGATTTAGCTTAATATTCATGCGAAACAAATGTTTCAATTTCAAATACTTGTGATATGCATGAATTAGATTCTACTGCATGCGAAACGAACGAGTTAGCATCAAATCCAAGCGACACACATTATTCAGCTTCATATCAATGCGAAGTAGATGGCTTGTATTCGAATCCATGCGAAACAAATGGTCTAGATTCAAATACTTGTGATATACATTATTTAGCTTCAACTGCAGGCGAAACAAACGAGTTAGCTTCAAATCCATCGAAAAACATGATTTAACTTCAAATCAGTGCGAAATAGATGGCTTAGCATCCAATCCATGCGAAATAAATGGGTTAGCTTCAAATAGTTGTGATATAAATAGAATAGCTTGAAATGCATGCGAAACAAACGAGTTTGCTTCACATCCAAGCGAAAAACATGATTTAGTATCAAGTCAACGCGAAGTTTAAGGCTTAGCTTCAAATCCATCCGAAGCGAATGATTTAGCTTCACATACTCGTGAATATAAATGATTTAGCTTCAACCGGTAGCGAGACAAACAAGTTAGATTCACATTCATGCGACACACATGATTTAGCTTCAAATCAATGCAAGGTAGAAGGTTTATCTTCGCATGCATGCGAATGAAATGGTTTAGCTTCAAATACTTCTGATATACATGATTTAGCTTCAAATACATGCGGTAGAAACGAGTTAGCTTCAAATCCATGCGAAACACATGATAAAGCTTCAAATGCATACGAAACATATGATTTGGCTTCGAGTCAATTCGAAGTGGAAAGTTTAACTTCTAAACCATGCGAAACAAATGATTTAGCTTCACATACTTGCGATATAAATGATTTACCTGCAACTGAATGCGAAACAAACGAGTTAGCTTCAAATCCATGCGTAACGCATGATTTAGCTTCAAATCAACGCGGAGTAGAAGTTTGAGCTTCAAATCCATGAGAAACAAGTGGTTCAGCTTCAAATACTTGTGATATAAATGACTTTGCGTCAAATGCATGCGAAACAAACGAGTTAGCTACAAATCCATGCGAAACAAATGAATTACCTTCAAATACCTGCTGTTTAAATGAAATACCTTCAAATGCAAGAGAAACAAACGAGTTAGCTTCAAATCCATGCGATACACATGATTTAGCTTCAAATCAATACGAAGTAGTAGGCTTAGCTTCAAATCAATGCGAAACAAATGGTTTGGATTCAGATACTTGTGATGGACACGATTTAGAGTCAACTGCATGCGAATCAAACGAGTTAGCTTCAAATTCAAGAGATACACATGATTTAACTTCAAATCAATGTGAAGTAGAAGGGTTAGCTTCAAGTCAATGCGAAACAAATGATTTAGCTTCAAATACTTGTGATAAACATGATTTAGCTTCAACTGCATGCGAATCGAACGAGTTAGCTTCAAATCCAAGGGAAACACATGATTTATCTTCAAATCAATACGAAGTAGTAGGCATAGCATCAAATCAATGCGAAACAAATGGTTTGGATTCAGACACTTGTGATCAAAATGATTTAGCTCAACTGCATGCGAATCAAACGAGTTAGATTCACATTCAAGAGAAACACATGATTTAACTTCAAATCAATGCGAAGTAGAAGGCTTAGCTTCAAAGCGAAGGGAAACACATGATTTAACTTCAAATCAAAGCGAAGTAGTAGGCTAAGCTTCAAATCAATGCGAAACAAATGATTTAGCTTCAAATACTTGTGATAAACATGATTAAGCTTCAACTGCATGCGAATCAAACGAGTTTGCTTCAAATTCAAGAGATACACATGATTTAACTTCAAATCAATGTGAAGTAGAAGGGTTAGCTTCAAAGCGAAGGGAAACACATGATTTAACTTCAAATCAAAGCGAAGTAGTAGGCTAAGCTTCAAATCAATGCGAAACAAATGATTTAGCTTCAAATACTTGTGATAAACATGATTAAGCTTCAACTGCATGCGAATCAAACGAGTTTGCTTCAAATTCAAGAGATACACATGATTTAACTTCAAATCAATGTGAAGTAGAAGGGTTAGCTTCAAAGCGAAGGGAAACACATGATTTAACTTCAAATCAAAGCGAAGTAGTAGGCTTAGCTTCAAATCAATGCGAAGTAGGAGGCTTAGCTTCAAATCCATGCGAAACAAATGGTTTGGATTCAGATACTTGTAATCAAAATGATTTAGCTCAACTGGATGCGAATCAAACGAGTTAGTTTCAAATTCAAGAGAAACACATGATTTAACTTCAAATCAATGCAAAGTAGAAGGCTTAGCTTCAAAGTGAAGGGAAACACATGATTTAACTTCAAATCAAAGCGAAGTAGTAGGCTTAGCTTCAAATCCAATGCGAAGTAGGAGGCTTAGCTTCAAATCCATGCGAAACAAATGATTTACCTTCAAATACCTGCAGTTTAAATGAAATACCTTCAAATGCAGGAGAAACAAACGAGTTAGCATCAAATCCATGCGAAACACATGATTTAGATTCAAATCAATGCGAAGTAGACGGCTTAACTTCAAATCAATGCGAAACAAATGGTTTGGATTTAGATACTTGTGATGGACACGATTTAGAGTCAACTGCATGCGAATCAAACGAGTTAGCTTCAAATTCAAGAGATACACATGATTTAACTTCAAATCAATGTGAAGTAGAAGGGTTAGCTTCAAGTCAATGCGAAACAAATGATTTAGCTTCAAATACTTGTGATAAACATGATTTAGCTTCAACTGCATGCGAATCGAACGAGTTAGCTTCAAATCCAAGGGAAACACATGATTTATCTTCAAATCAATACGAAGTAGTAGGCATAGCTTCAAATCAATGCGAAAACAAATGGTTTGGATTCAGATACTTGTGATCAAAATGATTTAGCTCAACTGCACGCGAATCAAACGAGTTAGATTCAAATTCAAGAGAAACACATGATTTAACTTCAAATCAATGCGAAGTAGAAGGCTTAGCTTCAAAGCGAAAGGAAACACATGATTTAACTTCAAATCAAAGCGAAGTAGTAGGCTAAGCTTCAAATCAATGCGAAACAAATGATTTAGCTTCAAATACTTGTGATAAAAATGATTAAGCTTCAACTGCATGCGAATCAAACGAGTTAGCTTCAAATTCAAGAGATACACATGATTTAACTTCAAATCAATGTGAAGTAGAAGGGTTAGCTTCAAGTCAAAGTGAAACAAATGATTTAGCTTCAAATACTTGTGATAAACATGATTTAGCTTCAACTGCATGCGAATCGAACGAGTTAGCTTCAAATCCAAGGGAAACACATGATTTATCTTCAAATCAATACGAAGTAGTAGGCATAGCTTCAAATCAATGCGAAACAAATGGTTTGGATTCAGATACTTGTGATCAAAATGATTTAGCTCAACTGCATGCGAATCAAACGAGTTAGTTTCAAATTCAAGAGAAACACATGATTTAACTTCAAATCAATGCAAAGTAGAAGGCTTAGCTTCAAAGCGAAGGGAAACACATGATTTAACTTCAAATCAAACGAAGTAGTAGGCTTAGCTTCAAATCAATGCGAAACAAATGATTTAGCTTCAAATACTTGTGATAAACATGATTAAGCTTCAACTGCATGCGAATCAAACGAGTTAGCTTGAATTCCGAGGGAAACACATGATTTAACTTCAAATCAAAGCGAAGTAGAAGGCTTAGCTTCAAATCCATGCGAAATAAATGATTTACCTTCAAATACTTGCGGTTTAAATGAACTAGCTTTAAATGCAGACGAAACAAACGAGTTAGCTTCAAATCCATGCGAAACACATGATTCAGCTTCAAATCAATGCGAAGTAGTAGGCTTAGCTTTAAATCAATGCGAAACAAATGGTTTGGATTCAGATACTTGTGATGGACACGATTTAGTGTCAACTGCATGCGAATCAAACGAGTTAGCTTCAAATTCGAGAGAAACACATGATATTAACCTCAAATCAATGCGAAGTGGAAGGCTTAGCTTCAAATCCATGCGAAACAAATGATTTACCTTCAAATACCTGCGGTTAAAAATGAAATACCTTCAAATGCAGGAGAAACAAACTAGTTAGCTTCAAATCCATGCGATACACGTGATTTAGCTTCAAATCAATACGAAGTAGTAGGCTTAGCTTCAGATCAATGCGAAACAAATGGTTTGGATTCAGATACTTGTGATGGACACGATTTAGAGTCAACTGCATGCCAATCAAACGAGTTAGCTTCAAATTCAAGAGATACACACGATTCAGCTTCAAATCAATGCGAAGTAGAAAGCTGATCTTCGAATCCATGCGAATCAAATGACTTTGATTCAAATCAAAGCGAATTAGATGGCTTATTTTCAAATTCATGCGAAACAAATGTTTTAGCTTCAAATACTTGTGATGTACATGATTTACCTTCAACTGCATGCGAAACAAACAAGTTAGCTTCAAATCCATGCTAAACACAAGATTTAGCTTGAAATCAATGCGAAGTAGAAGACTTATCTTCAAATACGAGCTAAACACATGATTTAGCTTCAAATACTTGCGATAGAAATGATATAGCTTCAAATGCATGCGAAACAAATGGTTTAGCTTCAAATACTTGTGATATACATTATTTAGCTTCAACTGCTAGCGAAATAAATGAATTGGCTTCAAATCCAAGCGAGACACTTGATTTTGCTTCAAATACTTGCGACTATAAGTGATATGGCTTCAAATGCAGGCGAAACAAACGAGTAACATTCAAATCCAATCGAAACACATGATATAGCATCAAATTCATGCGAAACACATGGTTTAGCATAATTTTCATGCGAAACAAATGGTTTAGCTTCAAATACTTGAGGTTTAAATGAAATAGCTTCAAATGCAGGCGAAAAAACGAGATTGCTTCAAATCCCTGCGGGACCCATGATACAGCTTCAAATCAATGCAAAAAAAAGATTTTGATTCAAATCAAAGAAAAGTATAAGGCTCATCTTCAAATCCATGCGAAAAAAATGGTTTAGCTTCAACTACTTGTGATATACATGGTTTAGCTTCAACTGCATGCGTAACGAACGAGTTAGCTCCAAGCGAAACACTTGATTTAGGTTCAAATCAGTGCGATGTAGATGGTTTAGCTTCAAATCCATGAGAAACAAATGATTTAGCTTCAGACACTTGCGATATAAGTGACATAGCTTCAAATGCAGGCGATGCAAAGGAGACAGCTTCCAATCCATGCGAATCACGTGATTTAGCTTCAAATCAATGCGAAGTAGAAGGCTTATCTTCGAATCCATGCGAAGCAAATGGTTTAGCTTCAAATACTTGTGATATACATGATTTAGATTCAAATGCATTCGAATCAAACGAGTTAGCTTCAAATCAAAGCGACACACATGATTCAGCTTCAAATGATTGCGAAGTAGAAGGCTTAGCTTCAAATCCATGCGAAACAAATGGTTCAGATTCAAATACTTGTGATATACATGATTTGGTTTCAACTGCATGTGATACAAACGAGTTAGCTTCAAATCCAAGCGAAACACATGATTTAGCTTAATATTCATGCGAAACAAATGTTTCAATTTCAAATACTTGTGATATGCATGAATTAGATTCTACTGCATGCGAAACGAACGAGTTAGCATCAAATCCAAGCGACACACATTATTCAGCTTCATATCAATGCGAAGTAGATGGCTTGTATTCGAATCCATGCGAAACAAATGGTCTAGATTCAAATACTTGTGATATACATTATTTAGCTTCAACTGCAGGCGAAACAAACGAGTTAGCTTCAAATCCATCGAAAAACATGATTTAACTTCAAATCAGTGCGAAATAGATGGCTTAGCATCCAATCCATGCGAAATAAATGGGTTAGCTTCAAATAGTTGTGATATAAATAGAATAGCTTGAAATGCATGCGAAACAAACGAGTTTGCTTCACATCCAAGCGAAAAACATGATTTAGTATCAAGTCAACGCGAAGTTTAAGGCTTAGCTTCAAATCCATCCGAAGCGAATGATTTAGCTTCACATACTCGTGAATATAAATGATTTAGCTTCAACCGGTAGCGAGACAAACAAGTTAGATTCACATTCATGCGACACACATGATTTAGCTTCAAATCAATGCAAGGTAGAAGGTTTATCTTCGCATGCATGCGAATGAAATGGTTTAGCTTCAAATACTTCTGATATACATGATTTAGCTTCAAATACATGCGGTAGAAACGAGTTAGCTTCAAATCCATGCGAAACACATGATAAAGCTTCAAATGCATACGAAACATATGATTTGGCTTCGAGTCAATTCGAAGTGGAAAGTTTAACTTCTAAACCATGCGAAACAAATGATTTAGCTTCACATACTTGCGATATAAATGATTTACCTGCAACTGAATGCGAAACAAACGAGTTAGCTTCAAATCCATGCGTAACGCATGATTTAGCTTCAAATCAACGCGGAGTAGAAGTTTGAGCTTCAAATCCATGAGAAACAAGTGGTTCAGCTTCAAATACTTGTGATATAAATGACTTTGCGTCAAATGCATGCGAAACAAACGAGTTAGCTACAAATCCATGCGAAACAAATGAATTACCTTCAAATACCTGCTGTTTAAATGAAATACCTTCAAATGCAAGAGAAACAAACGAGTTAGCTTCAAATCCATGCGATACACATGATTTAGCTTCAAATCAATACGAAGTAGTAGGCTTAGCTTCAAATCAATGCGAAACAAATGGTTTGGATTCAGATACTTGTGATGGACACGATTTAGAGTCAACTGCATGCGAATCAAACGAGTTAGCTTCAAATTCAAGAGATACACATGATTTAACTTCAAATCAATGTGAAGTAGAAGGGTTAGCTTCAAGTCAATGCGAAACAAATGATTTAGCTTCAAATACTTGTGATAAATATGATTTAGCTTCAACTGCATGCGAATCGAACGAGTTAGCTTCAAATCCAAGGGAAACACATGATTTAACTTCAAATCAATGCAAAGTAGAAGGCTCAGCTTCAAAGCGAAGGGAAACACATGATTTAACTTCAAATCAAAGCGAAGTAGTAGGCTTAGCTTCAAATCAATGCGAAACAAATGATTTAGCTTCAAATACTTGTGATAAACATGATTAAGCTTCAACTGCATGCGAATCAAACGAGTTAGCTTGAATTCCGAGGGAAACACATGATTTAACTTCAAATCAAAGCGAAGTAGAAGGCTTAGCTTCAAATCCATGCGAAATAAATGATTTACCTTCAAATACTTGCGGTTTAAATGAACTAGCTTTAAATGCAGACGAAACAAACGAGTTAGCTTCAAGTCCATGCGAAACACATGATTCAGCTTCAAATCAATGCGAAGTAGTAGGCTTAGCTTCAAATCAATGCGAAACAAATGGTTTGGATTCAGATACTTGTGATGGACACGATTTAGTGTCAACTGCATGCGAATCCAACGAGTTAGCTTCAAATTCGAGAGAAACACATGATATTAACCTCAAATCAATGCGAAGTGGAAGGCTTAGCTTCAAATCCATGCGAAACAAATGATTTACCTCCAAATACCTGCGGTTTATATGAAATAGCTTCAAATGCAGGCGAAAAAAACGAGTTAGCATCAAATCCATGCCAAACACATGATTTAGCTTCAAATCAATGCGAAGTAGAAGGCTTAACTTCAAATAAATGCGAAACAAGTGGTTTAGCTTCAAATACTTGTGATAAACTCGATTTAGAGTCAACTGCATGCGAATCAAACCTGTTAGATTCAAATCCCAGGAAAACACATGACTTAACTTCAAATCAATGCGAAGTAGGAGGCTTAGCTTCAAATCCATGCGAAACAAATGATTTACCTTCAAATACCTGCGGTTAAAAATGAAATACCTTCAAATGCAGGAGAAACAAACGAGTTAGCTTCAAATCCATGCGATACACGTGATTTAGCTTCAAATCAATACGAAGTAGTAGGCTTAGCTTCAGATCAATGCGAAACAAATGGTTTGGATTCAGATACTTGTGATGGACACGATTTAGAGTCAACTGCATGCGAATCAAACGAGTTAGCTTCAAATTCAAGAGATACACATGATTCAGCTTCAAATCAATGCGAAGTAGAAAGCTGATCTTCGAATCCATGCGAATCAAATGACTTTGATTCAAATCAAAGCGAATTAGATGGCTTATTTTCAAATTCATGCGAAACAAATGTTTTAGCTTCAAATACTTGTGATGTACATGATTTACCTTCAACTGCATGCGAAACAAACAAGTTAGCTTCCAATCCATGCGAATCACGTGATTAAGCTTCAAATCAATGCGAAGTAGAAGGCTTATCTTCGAATCCATGCGAAGCAAATGGTTTAGCTTCAAATACTTGTGATATACATGATTTAGATTCAAATGCATTCGAATCAAACGAGTTAGCTTCAAATCCAAGCGACACACATTATTCAGCTTCATATCAATGCGAAGTAGATGGCTTGTATTCGAATCCATGCGAAACAAATGGTCTAGATTCAAATACTTGTGATATACATTATTTAGCTTCAACTGCAGGCGAAACAAACGAGTTAGCTTCAAATCCATCGAAAAACATGATTTAACTTCAAATCAGTGCGAAATAGATGGCTTAGCATCCAATCCATGCGAAATAAATGGGTTAGCTTCAAATAGTTGTGATATAAATAGAATAGCTTGAAATGCATGCGAAACAAACGAGTTTGCTTCACATCCAAGCGAAAAACATGATTTAGTATCAAGTCAACGCGAAGTTTAAGGCTTAGCTTCAAATCCATCCGAAGCGAATGATTTAGCTTCACATACTCGTGAATATAAATGATTTAGCTTCAACCGGTAGCGAGACAAACAAGTTAGATTCACATTCATGCGAAACACATGATTTAGCTTCAAATCAATGCAAGGTAGAAGGTTTATCTTCGCATGCATGCGAATGAAATGGTTTAGCTTCAAATACTTCTGATATAGCTTCTGATTTAGCTTCAAATACATGCGGTAGAAACGAGTTAGCTTCAAATCCATGCGAAACACATGATAAAGCTTCAAATGCATACGAAACATATGATTTGGCTTCGAGTCAATTCGAAGTGGAAAGTTTAACTTCTAAACCATGCGAAACAAATGATTTAGCTTCACATACTTGCGATATAAATGATTTACCTGCAACTGAATGCGAAACAAACGAGTTAGCTTCAAATCCATGCGTAACGCATGATTTAGCTTCAAATCAACGCGGAGTAGAAGTTTGAGCTTCAAATCCATGAGAAACAAGTGGTTCAGCTTCAAATACTTGTGATATAAATGACTTTGCGTCAAATGCATGCGAAACAAACGAGTTAGCTTCAAATCCATGCGAAACAAATGAATTACCTTCAAATACCTGCTGTTTAAATGAAATACCTTCAAATGCAAGAGAAACAAACGAGTTAGCTTCAAATCCATGCGATACACATGATTTAGCTTCAAATCAATACGAAGTAGTAGGCTTAGCTTCAAATCAATGCGAAACAAATGGTTTGGATTCAGATACTTGTGATGGACACGATTTAGAGTCAACTGCATGCGAATCAAACGAGTTAGCTTCAAATTCAAGAGATACACATGATTTAACTTCAAATCAATGTGAAGTAGAAGGGTTAGCTTCAAGTCAATGCGAAACAAATGATTTAGCTTCAAATAATTGTGATAAATATGATTTAGCTTCAACTGCATGCGAATCGAACGAGTTAGCTTCAAATCCAAGGGAAACACATGATTTATCTTCAAATCAATACGAAGTAGTAGGCATAGCATCAAATCAATGCGAAACAAATGGTTTGGATTCAGATACTTGTGATCAAAATGATTTAGCTCAACTGGATGCGAATCAAACGAGTTAGTTTCAAATTCAAGAGAAACACATGATTTAACTTCAAATCAATGCGAAGTAGAAGGCTTAGCTTCAAAGCGAAAGGAAACACATGATTTAACTTCAAATCAAAGCGAAGTAGTAGGCTAAGCTTCAAATCAATGCGAAACAAATGATTTAGCTTCAATTACTTGTGATAAACATGATTAAGCTTCAACTGCATGCGAATCAAACGAGTTAGCTTCAAATTCAAGAGATACACATGATTTAACTTCAAATCAATGTGAAGTAGAAGGGTTAGCTTCAAGTCAAAGCGAAACAAATGATTTAGCTTCAAATACTTGTGATAAACATGATTTAGCTTCAACTGCATGCGAATCGAACGAGTTAGCTTCAAATCCAAGGGAAACACATGATTTATCTTCAAATCAATACGAAGTAGTAGGCATAGCTTCAAATCAATGCGAAACAAATGGTTTGGATTCAGATAATTGTGATCAAAATGATTTAGCTCAACTGCATGCGAATCAAACGAGTTAGTTCCAAATTCAAGAGAAACACATGATTTAACTTCAAATCAATGCAAAGTAGAAGGCTTAGCTTCAAAGCGAAGGGAAACACATGATTTAACTTCAAATCAAAGCGAAGTAGTAGGCTTAGCTTCAAATCAATGCGAAACAAATGATTTACCTTCAAATACTTGTGATAAACATGATTAAGCTTCAACTGCATGCGAATCAAACGAGTTAGCTTGAATTCCGAGGGAAACACATCATTTAACTTCAAATCAAAGCGAAGTAGAAGGCTTAGCTTCAAATCCATGCGAAATAAATGATTTACCTTCAAATACTTGCGGTTTAAATGAACTAGCTTTAAATGCAGACGAAACAAACGAGTTAGCTTCAAATCCATGCGAAACACATGATTCAGCTTCAAATCAATGCGAAGTAGTAGGCTTAGCTTCAAATCAATGCGAAACAAATGGTTTGGATTCAGATACTTGTGATGGACACGATTTAGTGTCAACTGCATGCGAATCAAACGAGTTAGCTTCAAATTCGAGAGAAACACATGATATTAACCTCAAATCAATGCGAAGTGGAAGGCTTAGCTTCAAATCCATGCGAAACAAATGATTTACCTCCAAATACCTGCGGTTTATATGAAATAGCTTCAAATGCAGGCGAAAAAAACGAGTTAGCATCAAATCCATGCCAAACACATGATTTAGCTTCAAATCAATGCGAAGTAGAAGGCTTAACTTCAAATAAATGCGAAACAAGTGGTTTAGCTTCAAATACTTGTGATAAACTCGATTTAGAGTCAACTGCATGCGAATCAAACCTGTTAGATTCAAATCCCAGGAAAACACATGACTTAACTTCAAATCAATGCGAAGTAGGAGGCTTAGCTTCAAATCCATGCGAAACAAATGATTTACCTTCAAATACCTGCGGTTAAAAATGAAATACCTTCAAATGCAGGAGAAACAAACGAGTTAGCTTCAAATCCATGCGATACACGTGATTTAGCTTCAAATCAATACGAAGTAGTAGGCTTAGCTTCAGATCAATGCGAAACAAATGGTTTGGATTCAGATACTTGTGATGGACACGATTTAGAGTCAACTGCATGCGAATCAAACGAGTTAGCTTCAAATTCAAGAGATACACATGATTCAGCTTCAAATCAATGCGAAGTAGAAAGCTGATCTTCGAATCCATGCGAATCAAATGACTTTGATTCAAATCAAAGCGAATTAGATGGCTTATTTTCAAATTCATGCGAAACAAATGTTTTAGCTTCAAATACTTGTGATGTACATGATTTACCTTCAACTGCATGCGAAACAAACAAGTTAGCTTCAAATCCATGCTAAACACAAGATTTAGCTTGAAATCAATGCGAAGTAGAAGACTTATCTTCAAATACGAGCTAAACACATGATTTAGCTTCAAATACTTGCGATAGAAATGATATAGCTTCAAATGCATGCGAAACAAATGGTTTAGCTTCAAATACTTGTGATATACATTATTTAGCTTCAACTGCTAGCGAAATAAATGAATTGGCTTCAAATCCAAGCGAGACACTTGATTTTGCTTCAAATACTTGCGACTATAAGTGATATGGCTTCAAATGCAGGCGAAACAAACGAGTAACATTCAAATCCAATCGAAACACATGATATAGCATCAAATTCATGCGAAACACATGGTTTAGCATAATTTTCATGCGAAACAAATGGTTTAGCTTCAAATACTTGAGGTTTAAATGAAATAGCTTCAAATGCAGGCGAAAAAACGAGATTGCTTCAAATCCCTGCGGGACCCATGATACAGCTTCAAATCAATGCAAAAAAAAGATTTTGATTCAAATCAAAGAAAAGTATAAGGCTCATCTTCAAATCCATGCGAAAAAAATGGTTTAGCTTCAACTACTTGTGATATACATGGTTTAGCTTCAACTGCATGCGTAACGAACGAGTTAGCTCCAAGCGAAACACTTGATTTAGGTTCAAATCAGTGCGATGTAGATGGTTTAGCTTCAAATCCATGAGAAACAAATGATTTAGCTTCAGACACTTGCGATATAAGTGACATAGCTTCAAATGCAGGCGATGCAAAGGAGACAGCTTCCAATCCATGCGAATCACGTGATTTAGCTTCAAATCAATGCGAAATAGAAGGCTTATCTTCGAATCCATGCGAAGCAAATGGTTTAGCTTCAAATACTTGTGATATACATGATTTAGATTCAAATGCATTCGAATCAAACGAGTTAGCTTCAAATCCAAGCGACACACATGATTCAGCTTCAAATGATTGCGAAGTAGAAGGCTTAGCTTCAAATCCATGCGAAACAAATGGTTCAGATTCAAATACTTGTGATATACATGATTTGGTTTCAACTGCATGTGATACAAACGAGTTAGCTTCAAATCCAAGCGAAACACATGATTTAGCTTAATATTCATGCGAAACAAATGTTTCAATTTCAAATACTTGTGATATGCATGAATTAGATTCTACTGCATGCGAAACGAACGAGTTAGCATCAAATCCAAGCGACACACATTATTCAGCTTCATATCAATGCGAAGTAGATGGCTTGTATTCGAATCCATGCGAAACAAATGGTCTAGATTCAAATACTTGTGATATACATTATTTAGCTTCAACTGCAGGCGAAACAAACGAGTTAGCTTCAAATCCATCGAAAAACATGATTTAACTTCAAATCAGTGCGAAATAGATGGCTTAGCATCCAATCCATGCGAAATAAATGGGTTAGCTTCAAATAGTTGTGATATAAATAGAATAGCTTGAAATGCATGCGAAACAAACGAGTTTGCTTCACATCCAAGCGAAAAACATGATTTAGTATCAAGTCAACGCGAAGTTTAAGGCTTAGCTTCAAATCCATCCGAAGCGAATGATTTAGCTTCACATACTCGTGAATATAAATGATTTAGCTTCAACCGGTAGCGAGACAAACAAGTTAGATTCACATTCATGCGAAACACATGATTTAGCTTCAAATCAATGCAAGGTAGAAGGTTTATCTTCGCATGCATGCGAATGAAATGGTTTAGCTTCAAATACTTCTGATATAGCTTCTGATTTAGCTTCAAATACATGCGGTAGAAACGAGTTAGCTTCAAATCCATGCGAAACACATGATAAAGCTTCAAATGCATACGAAACATATGATTTGGCTTCGAGTCAATTCGAAGTGGAAAGTTTAACTTCTAAACCATGCGAAACAAATGATTTAGCTTCACATACTTGCGATATAAATGATTTACCTGCAACTGAATGCGAAACAAACGAGTTAGCTTCAAATCCATGCGTAACGCATGATTTAGCTTCAAATCAACGCGGAGTAGAAGTTTGAGCTTCAAATCCATGAGAAACAAGTGGTTCAGCTTCAAATACTTGTGATATAAATGACTTTGCGTCAAATGCATGCGAAACAAACGAGTTAGCTTCAAATCCATGCGAAACAAATGAATTACCTTCAAATACCTGCTGTTTAAATGAAATACCTTCAAATGCAAGAGAAACAAACGAGTTAGCTTCAAATCCATGCGATACACATGATTTAGCTTCAAATCAATACGAAGTAGTAGGCTTAGCTTCAAATCAATGCGAAACAAATGGTTTGGATTCAGATACTTGTGATGGACACGATTTAGAGTCAACTGCATGCGAATCAAACGAGTTAGCTTCAAATTCAAGAGATACACATGATTTAACTTCAAGTCAATGTGAAGTAGAAGGGTTAGCTTCAAGTCAATGCGAAACAAATGATTTAGCTTCAAATACTTGTGATAAATATGATTTAGCTTCAACTGCATGCGAATCGAACGAGTTAGCTTCAAATCCAAGGGAAACACATGATTTATCTTCAAATCAATACGAAGTAGTAGGCATAGCATCAAATCAATGCGAAACAAATGGTTTGGATTCAGATACTTGTGATCAAAATGATTTAGCTCAACTGCATGCGAATCAAACGAGTTAGTTTCAAATTCAAGAGAAACCCATGATTTAACTTCAAATCAATGCAAAGTAGAAGGCTTAGCTTCAAAGCGAAGGGAAACACATGATTTAACTTCAAATCAAACGAAGTAGTAGGCTTAGCTTCAAATCAATGCGAAACAAATGATTTAGCTTCAAATACTTGTGATAAACATGATTAAGCTTCAACTGCATGCGAATCAAACGAGTTAGCTTGAATTCCGAGGGAAACACATGATTTAACTTCAAATCAAAGCGAAGTAGAAGGCTTAGCTTCAAATCCATGCGAAATAAATGATTTACCTTCAAATACTTGCGGTTTAAATGAACTAGCTTTAAATGCAGACGAAACAAACGAGTTAGCTTCAAATCCATGCGAAACACATGATTCAGCTTCAAATCAATGCGAAGTAGTAGGCTTAGCTTTAAATCAATGCGAAACAAATGGTTTGGATTCAGATACTTGTGATGGACACGATTTAGTGTCAACTGCATGCGAATCAAACGAGTTAGCTTCAAATTCGAGAGAAACACATGATATTAACCTCAAATCAATGCGAAGTGGAAGGCTTAGCTTCAAATCCATGCGAAACAAATGATTTACCTTCAAATACCTGCGGTTAAAAATGAAATACCTTCAAATGCAGGAGAAACAAACTAGTTAGCTTCAAATCCATGCGATACACGTGATTTAGCTTCAAATCAATACGAAGTAGTAGGCTTAGCTTCAGATCAATGCGAAACAAATGGTTTGGATTCAGATACTTGTGATGGATACGATTTAGAGTCAACTGCATGCGAATCAAACGAGTTAGCTTCAAATTCAAGAGATACACATGATTCAGCTTCAAATCAATGCGACGTAGAAAGCTGATCTTCGAATCCATGCGAATCAAATGACTTTGATTCAAATCAAAGCGAATTAGATGGCTTATTTTCAAATTCATGCGAAACAAATGTTTTAGCTTCAAATACTTGTGATGTACATGATTTACCTTCAACTGCATGCGAAACAAACAAGTTAGCTTCAAATCCATGCTAAACACAAGATTTAGCTTGAAATCAATGCGAAGTAGAAGACTTATCTTCAAATACGAGCTAAACACATGATTTAGCTTCAAATACTTGCGATAGAAATGATATAGCTTCAAATGCATGCGAAACAAATGGTTTAGCTTCAAATACTTGTGATATACATTATTTAGCTTCAACTGCTAGCGAAATAAATGAATTGGCTTCAAATCCAAGCGAGACACTTGATTTTGCTTCAAATACTTGCGACTATAAGTGATATGGCTTCAAATGCAGGCGAAACAAACGAGTAACATTCAAATCCAATCGAAACACATGATATAGCATCAAATTCATGCGAAACACATGGTTTAGCATAATTTTCATGCGAAACAAATGGTTTAGCTTCAAATACTTGAGGTTTAAATGAAATAGCTTCAAATGCAGGCGAAAAAACGAGATTGCTTCAAATCCCTGCGGGACCCATGATACAGCTTCAAATCAATGCAAAAAAAAGATTTTGATTCAAATCAAAGAAAAGTATAAGGCTCATCTTCAAATCCATGCGAAAAAAAATGGTTTAGCTTCAACTACTTGTGATATACATGGTTTAGCTTCAACTGCATGCGTAACGAACGAGTTAGCTCCAAGCGAAACACTTGATTTAGGTTCAAATCAGTGCGATGTAGATGGTTTAGCTTCAAATCCATGAGAAACAAATGATTTAGCTTCAGACACTTGCGATATAAGTGACATAGCTTCAAATGCAGGCGATGCAAAGGAGACAGCTTCCAATCCATGCGAATCACGTGATTTAGCTTCAAATCAATGCGAAGTAGAAGGCTTATCTTCGAATCCATGCGAAGCAAATGGTTTAGCTTCAAATACTTGTGATATACATGATTTAGATTCAAATGCATTCGAATCAAACGAGTTAGCTTCAAATCAAAGCGACACACATGATTCAGCTTCAAATGATTGCGAAGTAGAAGGCTTAGCTTCAAATCCATGCGAAACAAATGGTTCAGATTCAAATACTTGTGACATACATGATTTGGTTTCAACTGCATGTGATACAAACGAGTTAGCTTCAAATCCAAGCGAAACACATGATTTAGCTTAATATTCATGCGAAACAAATGTTTCAATTTCAAATACTTGTGATATGCATGAATTAGATTCTACTGCATGCGAAACGAACGAGTTAGCATCAAATCCAAGCGACACACATTATTCAGCTTCATATCAATGCGAAGTAGATGGCTTGTATTCGAATCCATGCGAAACAAATGGTCTAGATTCAAATACTTGTGATATACATTATTTAGCTTCAACTGCAGGCGAAACAAACGAGTTAGCTTCAAATCCATCGAAAAACATGATTTAACTTCAAATCAGTGCGAAATAGATGGCTTAGCATCCAATCCATGCGAAATAAATGGGTTAGCTTCAAATAGTTGTGATATAAATAGAATAGCTTGAAATGCATGCGAAACAAACGAGTTTGCTTCACATCCAAGCGAAAAACATGATTTAGTATCAAGTCAACGCGAAGTTTAAGGCTTAGCTTCAAATCCATCCGAAGCGAATGATTTAGCTTCACATACTCGTGAATATAAATGATTTAGCTTCAACCGGTAGCGAGACAAACAAGTTAGATTCACATTCATGCGACACACATGATTTAGCTTCAAATCAATGCAAGGTAGAAGGTTTATCTTCGCATGCATGCGAATGAAATGGTTTAGCTTCAAATACTTCTGATATACATGATTTAGCTTCAAATACATGCGGTAGAAACGAGTTAGCTTCAAATCCATGCGATACACGTGATTTAGCTTCAAATCAATACGAAGTAGTAGGCTTAGCTTCAGATCAATGCGAAACAAATGGTTTGGATTCAGATACTTGTGATGGACACGATTTAGTGTCAACTGCATGCGAATCAAACGAGTTAGCTTCAAATTCGAGAGAAACACATGATATTAACCTCAAATCAATGCGAAGTAGGAGGCTTAGCTTCAAATCCATGCGAAACAAATGATTTACCTTCAAATACCTGCGGTTAAAAATGAAATACCTTCAAATGCAGGAGAAACAAACGAGTTAGCTTCAAATCCATGCGATACACGTGATTTAGCTTCAAATCAATACGAAGTAGTAGGCTTAGCTTCAGATCAATGCGAAACAAATGGTTTGGATTCAGATTCTTGTGATGGACACGATTTAGAGTCAACTGTATGCGAATCAAACGAGTTAGCTTCAAATTCAAGAGATACACATGATTCAGCTTCAAATCAATGCGAAGTGGAAGGCTTAGCTTCAAATCCATGCGAAACACATGATTTAGCTTCAAATACTTGTGATATACATGATTTAGCTTCAACAGCATGCGAAACAAACGATTTAGCATCAAATCCATGCCAAACACATGATTTAGCTACGAATGAGTAGGAAACAAATGGTTTTGCTTCAAACGCCTGTGATATACATGATTTTGCTTCAGCTGCATGCGAAACAAACGAGTTAGCTTTAAATGCATGCGAAACACACGATTTAGCTCCAAATCAATGCGATGTAGAAGGCTTAGCATCAAATCCATGGGAATCTAATGGTTTAGCTTCAAATACTTGTGATATACATGACTTAGCTTCAACTTCATGTCAAACAAATGAGTTAGGTTCAAATCCATGCGAAACACATGATTTAGCTTCAAATACTTGAGATATACATGATTTAGCTTCAGCAGCATGCGAAACAAACGTGGTAGCTTCAAATCCATGCGAAACACATGATTTAGCTTCAATTCAATGCGAAGTAGAAGGATTATCTTCGAATCCATGCGAAGCAAATGGTTTAGCTTCAAATAATTGTGATATACATGATTTAGATTCAAATGCATTCGAATCAAACGAGTTAGCTACAAATCAAAGCGAAACACATGATTTAGCTTAAAATCAATGCGAAGGAGAAGGCTTATCTTCGAATCCAAGCGAAGCAAATGGTTTAGCTTCAAATATTTCTGATATACATGATTTAGCTTCAACTGCATGCGAAACAAACGAGTTAGCTTCAAATCCATGCGAATCACATGATTTAGCTTCAAATACTTGTGATATACATGATTTAGCTTCAAATCAATACGAAGTAGTAGGCTTAGCTTCAAATCAATGCGAAACAAATGGTTTGGATTCAGATACTTGTGATGGACACGATTTAGAGTCAACTGCATGCGAATCAAACGAGTTAGCTTCAAATTCAAGAGATACACATGATTTAACTTCAAATCAATGTGAAGTAGAAGGGTTAGCTTCAAGTCAATGCGAAACAAATGATTTAGCTTCAAATACTTGTGATAAATATGATTTAGCTTCAACTGCATGCGAATCGAACGAGTTAGCTTCAAATCCAAGGGAAACACATGACTTATCTTCAAATCAATACGAAGTAGTAGGCATAGCATCAAATCAATGCGAAACAAATGGTTTGGATTCAGATACTTGTGATCAAAATGATTTAGCTCAACTGGATGCGAATCAAACGAGTTAGTTTCAAATTCAGAGAAAACACATGATTTAACTTCAAATCAATGCGAAGTAGAAGGCTTAGCTTCAAAGCGAAAGGAAACACATGATTTAACTTCAAATCAAAGCGAAGTAGTAGGGCTAAGCTTCAAATCAATGCGAAACAAATGATTTAGCTTCAAATACTTGTGATAAACATGATTAAGCTTCAACTGCATGCGAATCAAACGAGTTAGCTTCAAATTCAAGAGATACACATGATTTAACTTCAAATCAATGTGAAGTAGAAGGGTTAGCTTCAAGTCAAAGCGAAACAAATGATTTAGCTTCAAATTATTGTGATAAACATGATTTAGAGTCAACTGCATGCGAATCGAACGAGTTAGCTTCAAATCCAAGGAAACACATGATTTATCTTCAAATCAATACGAAGTAGTAGGCATAGCTTCAAATCAATGCGAAACAAATGGTTTGGATTCAGATACTTGCGGTTTAAATGAACTAGCTTTAAATGCAGACGAAACAAACGAGTTAGCTTCAAATCCATGCGAAACACATGATTCAGCTTCAAATCAATGCGAAGTAGTAGGCTTAGCTTCAAATCAATGCGAAACAAATGGTTTGGATTCAGATACTTGTGATGGACACGATTTAGTGTCTACTGCATGCGAATCAAACGAGTTAGCTTCAAATTCGAGAGAAACACATGATATTAACCTCAAATCAATGCGAAGTGGAAGGCTTAGCTTCAAATCCATGCGAAACAAATGATTTACCTCCAAATACCTGCGGTTTATATGAAATAGCTTCAAATGCAGGCGAAAAAAAACGAGTTAGCATCAAATCCATGCGAAACACATGATTTAGCTTCAAATCAATGCGAAGTAGTAGGCTTAGCTTCAGATCAATGCGAAACAAATGGTTTGGATTCAGATACTTGTGATGGACACGATTTAGAGTCAACTGCATGCGAATCAAACGAGTTAGCTTCAAATTCAAGAGATACACATGATTCAGCTTCAAATCAATGCGAAGTGGAAGGCTTAGCTTCAAATCCATGCGAAACACATGATTTAGCTTCAAATACTTGTGATATACATGATTTAGCTTCAACAGCATGCGAAACAAACGATTTAGCATCAAATCCATGCCAAACACATGATTTAGCTACGAATGAGTACGAAACAAATGGTTTTGCTTCAAACGCCTGTGATCTACATGATTTTGCTTCAGCTGCATGCGAAACAAACGAGTTAGCTTTAAATGCATGCGAAACACATGATTTAGCTCCAAATCAATGCGATGTAGAAGGCTTAGCATCAAATCCATGGGAATCTAATGGTTTAGCTTCAAATACTTGTGATATACATGACTTAGCTTCAACTTCATGTCAAACAAATGAGTTAGGTTCAAATCCATGCGAAACACATGATTTAGCTTCAAATACTTGAGATATACATGATTTAGCTTCAGCAGCATGCGAAACAAACGTGGTAGCTTCAAATCCATGCGAAACACATGATTTAGCTTCAATTCAATGCGAAGTAGAAGGATTATCTTTGAATCCATGCGAAGCAAATGGTTTAGCTTCAAATAATTGTGATATACATGATTTAGATTCAAATGCATTCGAATCAAACGAGTTAGCTACAAATCAAAGCGAAACACATGATTTAGCTTAAAATCAATGCGAAGGAGAAGGCTTATTTTCGAATCCAAGCGAAGCAAATGGTTTAGCTTCAAATATTTCTGATATACATGATTTAGCTTCAACTGCATGCGAAACAATCGAGTTAAGCTTCAAATCCATGCGAATCACATGATTTAGCTTCAAATACTTGTGATATACATGATTTAGATTCAAATGCAAGCGAAACAAACGAGTTAGCTTGAAGTCCATGCGAAACACATGATTCAGCTTCAAATCAATGCGCAGTAGTAGGCTTAGCTTCAAATCAATGCGAAACAAATGGTTTAGCTTCAATTACTTGTGATAGACATGATTAAGTTTCAACTGCATGCGAATCAAAAGAGTTATCTTTTAATCCAAGCGAAAAACATGATTTAACTTCAAATCAATGAGGAGTAGTAAGCTTAGCTTCAAATCAATGCGAAGCAAATGGTCTAATTTCAAAAACTTGTGATATTGATATTTAGCTTCAACTCAATGCGAAACAAACGAGTTAGCTTAAAATCCATGCGAAACACATGATTTAACTTCAAATGCTTGCGATATAAATAAAGTAGTTTCAAATGCAGGCGAAACAGTCGAGTAAGCTTCAAATCCATGCGAATCAAATGAGTTAGCTTCAAATCAATGCGAAGTAGAAGGCTTACCCTCAAATCGAAGGGAAACACATGATTTAAATTCAAATCAATGCGAAGTTGAAGGCTTAGCTTCAAATCCATGCGAAACAAATGATTTACCTTCAAATTCTTGCGGTTTAAATGAAATAGCTTCAAATACAGGCGAAAAAAACGAGTTAGCATCAAATCCTTGCGAAACACATGTTTTAGCATCAAATCAATATGAAGTAGAAGGCTTAACTTCAAATCCATGCGAAACAAGTGGTTTAGCTTCAAATACTTGTGATAAACGGGATTTAGAGTCAACTGCATGCGAATCAAAAGAGTTAGCTTCAAATCCCAGGAAGACACATGATTTAACTTCAAATCAAAGCGAAGTAGGAGGCTTAGCTTCAAATCTATGCGAAACAAATGATTTACCTTCAAATACCTGCGGTTTAAATGAAATAACTTCAAATGCAGGCGAAACAAACGAGTTAGCTTCAAATCCATGGAAACACATGAGTTAGCTTCAAATCCATGCGAAATACATGATTTAGCATCAAATCAATGCGAAGTAGAAGGCTTATCTTCGAATCCACGCGACACGAATGGTTTAGCTTCAAATGCTTGAGATATAAATGATTTAGCTTCAATTGCATGCGAAACAAAGGAGTTAGCTTCACATCCTAGCCAAACACATGACTTAGCTTCAAATCAGTTTGAAGTAGATGGCTTAGCATCAAATCCATGCGAAATACATGAGTTAGCTTCAAATACTAGTGATATATATGAAATAGCTTGATATGCATTCGACACAAACGAGTTTGCTTCAAATCCAAGCGAAAAACATGACTTAGTATGAAGTCAAGCCAAGTTTAAGGCTCAGTTTCAAATCCAAGCGAAGCGAATGATTTAACTTCACATACTTGTGAATATAAGTGTTATAGCTTGAAATGCAGACGAAACAAACGATTTAGCATAAAATCCATACGAAACACATGATTTAGCTTCAAATCAATGCGAAACAAATGGTTTTGCTTCAAACACCTGTGATATACATGATTTAGCTTCAACTGGATGTGAAACAAACGAGTTAGCTGCAAATCCTTGCCAAACACATAATATAGCATCAAATCAATGCGAAGTAGAAGGCTTATCTTCGAATCCATACGAAACAAATGGTTTAGTTTCAAATACTTGTGATATACATGATTTAGCGTCAACTGCATGCGATATAACCGAGTTAGCTTCAAAGCCAAGCGAAACACATGATTTAGTTTCAAATCAATGCGAAGTAGAAGGTTTAGCTTCAAATCCATGCGAAACAAGTGATTTACCTTCAAATACTTGCGATATAAATGCTTTAGCTTCAAACGATTGCGAAGTAGAAGGCTTTGCTTCGAATCCTAGCGAAGCAAATGGTTTAGCTTCAAATACTTGTGATATACATGATTTAGATTCAACTGCATGCGAAACAAACGAGGTAGCTTCAAATCCATGCGAAACACATGATTTAGCTTCAAATTCATTCGAAACACATGGTTTAGCACAAAATTCTTGCGATACAAATGTTTCAGCTTCAAATACTTGTGATATACGTGATTTAGCTTCAACTGCATGCGAAACAAACGAGTTAGCTTCAAATCAAAGCGAAACGCATGATTCAGCTTCAAATCAATGCGAAGTGGAAGGCATAGCTTCAAATCCATGCGAAACACATGATTTCGATTCAAATCAATGAAAAGTAGAATGCTTAGTTTCAAATCCATGAGAAACACATGATTTAGATTGAAATCAATACGAAGTAGGAGGCATATCTTCGAATCCATGCGAAACAAATGGTTCAGCTCCAAATACTTGTAATATACATGATGTAGCTTCAACTGCATGTAAAAAAGATGTGGTAGCATCAAATACCAGCGAAACACATGAATTAGCTTCAAATCAATGCGAAGTAGAAGGCTGATCTTCGAATCCATGCGAAACAGATTGTTTAGCTTCAAATACTTGTGATATACATGATTTAGCTTCAACTTCATGTGAAACAAATCAGTTAGCTTCAAATCCATGCGACACATGATTTTGCTTAAAATCAATGCGAAGGAGAAGGCTTATCTTCAAATCCAAGCGAAACAAATGGTTTAGCTTCAAATATTTGTGATATACATGATTTAGCTTCAACTGTATGCGTAACCATCGAGTTAGCTTCAAATCCATGCGAATCACATTATTTAGCTTCAAATTCATTCGGAACACATGGTTTAGCTTAATTTTCTTGCGAAACAAATGGTTTAGCTTCAAATACTTGTGATATACATGATTTAGCTTCAACTGCATGCGAAACAAACTTGTTAGCTTCAAATTCAAGCGAAACAAATGATTCAAATTCAAATCAATGCGAAGTAGAAGGCTCATCTTCGAATCCTCACGAAACAGATGGTTTAGCTTCAAATACTTGTGATATACGTGATTTAGCTTCAACAGCGTGCGAAACAAACGCGTTAGCTTCAAATCCATGCGAAACACATGATTTAGCATCAAATCAATGCGAAGTAGAAGGCTTATCTTCAAATCCACGCGAAACAAATGGTTTAGCTTCAAATGCTTGAGATATAAATGATTTAGCTTCAATTGCATGCGAAACAAAGGAGTTAGCTTCAAATCCAAGCGAAACACATGACTTAGCTTCAAATCAGTGCGAAGTAGATGGCTTAGCATCAAATCCATGCAAAATAAATGAGTTAGCTTCAAATACTTGTGATATATATGAATAGCTTGAAATGCATGCGAAACAAACAAGTTTGTTTCAAATCCAAGCGAAAAACATGACTTAGTATGAAGCCAACACGAAGTTTAAGGCTTAGCTGCAAATCCAAGCGACGCGGATGATTTAGCTTCACATACTTGTGAATGTAAGTGTTATAGCTTGAAATGCAGGCGAAACAAACGAGTTAGCTTCAAATCTATGCGAAACACATGATTTAGCTTCAAATCAATGCGAAGTAGAAGGCTTAGATTCAAATCCAAGCGAAACAAATTGTTTAGCTTCAAATCAATGCGAAGTAGAAGGCGTAGTTTCAAATCCAAGCGAAACACATGATTTAGCTTCGAATCAATGCGAAGTAGAAGGCTCATCTACGAATCCTCACGAAACAGATGGTTTAGCTTCAAATACTTGTGATATACGTGATTTAGCTTTAACAGCATGCGAAACAAACGAGATAGCTTCAAGTCCATGCTAAACACATGATTTAGTTTCAAATTCATTCGAAACACATGGTTCAGCACAATATTCTTGCGAAACAAATGGTTCAGCTTCAAATACTTGTGATATACATGATTTAGCTTCAACTTCATGTCAAACAAATGAGTTAGGTTCAAATCCATGCGAAACACATGCTTTAGATTCAAATCGATGCGAAGTAGGAGGCATATATTCGAATCCGTGCGAAACAAATGGTTCAGCTTCAAATACTTGTAATATACATGATTTAGCTTGAACTGCATGTGAAAAACATGTGTTAGCTTCAAATTCCAGCGAAACAAATGACACAGCTTCAAATCAATGCGAAGTAGAAGGCTTAGCTTCAAATCCACGCGAATCGAATGGTTTAGCCTCAAATACTTGTGATATACATGATTTAGATTCAACAGCATGCGAACAAACGAGATAGCTTCAAATCCATGCGAAACACATGATTTATCTTCAAATCAATGCGAAGTAGAAGGCTGATCTTCGAATCCATGCGAAACAGATGGTTTAGCTTCAAATACTTGTGATATACATGATTTAGGTTCAACTTCATGTGAAACAAATGATTTAGCTTCAAATCCATGCGATACACATGGTTTAGATTCAAATCAATACAAAGTAGGAGGCATATCTTCGAATCCATGCGAAACAAATGGTTCAGCTTCAAATACTTGTAATATACATGATTTAGCTTCAACTGCATGTGAAAAAGATGTGTTAGCTTCAAATTCCAGCGAAACACATGATTCAGCTCCACATCAATGCGAAGTAGAAGGCTTAGCTTCAAATCCATGCGAATCAAATTGTTTAGCCTCAAATTCTTGTGATATACATGATTTAGATTCAACTGCATGCGAAACAAACGAGGTAGCTTCAAATCAATGCGAAAACACATGATTTAGCTTAAAATCAATGCGAAGGAGAAGGCTTATCTTCGAATCCAAGCGACGCAAATGGTTTAGCTTCAAATATTTGTGATATACATGATTTAGCTTCACTGCATGCGAAACCATCGAGTTAGCTTCAAATCCATGCCAATCACATTATCTAGCTTCAAATTCATTTGGAACACATGGTTTAGCTTATTATTCTTGCGAAACAAATGGTTTAGCTTCAAATACTTTTGATATACATGATTTAGCTTCAACTGCATGCGAAACAAACTTGTTAGCTTCAAATTCAAGCGAAACAAATGATTCAACTTCAAATCAATGCGAAGTAGAAGGCTCATCTTCGAATCCTCACGAAACAGATGGTTTAGCTTCAAATACTTGTGATATACGTGAGATTTAGCTTCATCAGCGTGCGAAACAAACGCGTTAGCTTCAAATCCATGCGAAACACATGATTTAGCATCACATCAATGCGAAGTAGAAGGCTTATCTTCGAATCCACGCGACACGAATGGTTTAGCTTCAAATGCTTGAGATATAAATGATTTAGCTTCAATTGCATGCGAAACAAAGGAGTTAGCTTCACATCCTAGCCAAACACATGACTTAGCTTCAAATCAGTTTGAAGTAGATGGCTTAGCATCAAATCCATGCGAAATACATGAGTTAGCTTCAAATACTAGTGATATATATGAATAGCTTGATATGCATTCGACACAAACGAGTTTGCTTCAAATCCAAGCGAAAAACATGACTTAGTATGAAGTCAAGCCAAGTTTAAGGCTCAGTTTCAAATCCAAGCGAAGCGAATGATTTAACTTCACATACTTGTGAATATAAGTGTTATAGCTTGAAATGCAGACGAAACAACGATTTAGCATAAAATCCATGCGAAACACATGATTTAGCTTCAAATCAATGCGAAACAAATGGTTTTGCTTCAAACACCTTTGATATACATGATTTAGCTTCAACTGGATGTGAAATAAACGAGTTAGCTTCAAATCCTTGCCAACACATAATTTAGCATCAAATCAATGCGAAGTAGAAGGCTTATCTTCGAATCCATACGAACAAATGGTTTAGTTTCAAATACTTGTGATATACATGATTTAGCGTCAACTGCATGCGATATAACCGAGTTAGATTCAAAGCCAAGCGAAACACATGATTTAGTTTCAAATCAATGCGAAGTAGAAGGTTTAGCTTCAAATCCATGCGAAACAAGTGATTTAGCTTCAAATACTTGTGATATACATGATTTAGCTTCAACAGCATGCGAAACGAACGATTTAGAATCAAATCCATGCGAAACACATGATTTAGCTTCAAATCAAAGCGAAACAAATGGTTTTGCTTCAAACACCTGTGATATACATGATTTTGCTTCAACTGCATGCGAAACAAACGAGTTAGCTTTAAATGCATGCGAAACACATGGTTTAGATTCAAATCAATACAAAGTAGGAGGCATATCTTCGAATCCATGCGAAACAAATGGTTCAGCCTCAAATTCTTGTGATATACATGATTTAGATTCAACTGCATGCGAAACAAACGAGGTAGCTTCAAATCAATGCGAAATACATGATTTAGCTTAAAATCAATGCGAAGGAGAAGGCTTAATCTTCGAATCCATGCGAAACAAATGGTTCAGCTCCAAATACTTGTAATATACATGAGTGTAGCTTCAACTGCATGTAAAAAAGATGTGGTAGCATCAAATACCAGCGAAACACATGATTTAGCTTCAAAATCAAAGCGAAGTAGAAGGCTGATCTTCGAATCCATGCGAAACAGATTGTTTAGCTTCAAATACTTGTGATATACATGATTTAGCTTCAATTCATGCCAAATGAACAATTTAGCTTCAGATTCATTCGAAATACACAAATCAGCTTTAAATCCACACGAAACAAACGATTTAACTTCAATATCATGCGAAACACACGATTACGATTCAAATTTGTGGGAAATAGCGATTTTAAAAGATCGATTTAGCTTCAAATTCATGCCAAATGAACTATTTAGCTTCAGATTCATGCGAAATACACGAATTTGCTTCAAATCCACCGCGGACAAACGATTTAGCGTCAATCTCATGCGAAATACACGATCTCGACTCAAATTCGATCGAAATAGCGATTTTAAATAAACGATTTAGCTTCAAATTCATGCGAAATGCACAATTTAGCTTCAAATTCATGCGAAATACACGAATTAGCTTTAAATCCACACGAAACAAACGATTTAACTTCAATATCATGCGAAACATACGATTTCGATTCAAATTCGTGGGAAATAGCGATTTTAATAGATCGATTTAGCTTCAAATTCATGCCAAATGACAATTTAGCTTCAGATTCATGCGAAATACACGATTCAGACTCAAATTCGTGCGAAATAGCGATTTTAAAACAAACGATTTAGATTCACATTCATGCGAAATGAACAATTTAGCTTCAGATTCATGTGAAATACACGAATTAGCTTTAAATCCACACGAAACAAACGATTTAACTTCAATATCATGCGAAACACATGATTTCGATTCAAATTCGTGTGAAATAGCGATTTTAAACGATCGATTTAGATTCAAATTCATGCCAAATGAACAATTTTGCTTCAGATTCATGCAAAATACACGAATTTGCTTCAAATCCACGCGAGACAAACGATTTAGCGTCAATATCATGCGAAATACACGATTTTCGACTCAAATTCGATCGAAATAGCGATTTTAAATAAACGATTTAGCTTCAGATTCATGTGAAATACACGAATTAGCTTTAAATCCACACGAAACAAACGATTTAACTTCAATATCATGCGAAAACACACGATTTCGATCCAAATTCGTGCGAAATAGCGATTTTAAAAGATCGATTTAGCTTCAAATTCATGCCAAATGAAAAATTTAGCTTCAGATTCATGCGAAATACACGATTCCGACACAAATTCGTGCGAAATAGCGATTTTAAACAAACGATTTATATTCAAATTCATGCGAAATGTACAATCAAGCTTCATATTCATGCGAAATGCACGAATTAACTTTAAATCCACACGAAACAAACGATTTAACTTCAGTATCATACGAAACACACGATTTTCGATTCAATTCGTGCGAAATAGCGATTTTAAACGATCGATTTAGCTTCAAATTCATGCGAAATGAACAATTTAGCTTCAGATTCATGCGAAATACACGAATTAGCTTTAAATCCACACGAAAAAAACGATTTAACTTCAATATCATGCGAAACACACGATTACGATTCAAATTCGTGGGAAATAGCGATTTTAAAAGATCGATTTAGCTTCAAATTCATGCCAAATGAACAATTTAGCTCAGATTCATGCGAAATACACGAATTTGCTTCAAATCCACGCGGGACAAACGATTTAGCGTCAATATCATGCGAAATACACGATTTCGACTCAAATTCGATCGAAATAGAGATTTTAAATAAACGATTTAGCTTCAAATTCATACGAAATGCACAATTTAGCTTCAGATTCATGCGAAATACACGAATTAGCTTTAAATCCACACGAAACAAACGATTTAACTTCAATATCATGCGAAACACACGATTTCGATTCAAATTCGTGTGAAATAGCGATTTTAAACCATCGATTTAGCTTCAAATTCATGCCAACTGAACAATTTAGCTCAGATTCATGCGAAATACACGAATTTGCTTCAAATCCACGCGGGACAAACGATTTAGCGTCAATATCATGCGAAATACACGATTTCGACTCAAATTCGATCGAAATAGAGATTTTAAATAAACGATTTAGCTTCAAATTCATGCGAAATGCACAATTTAGCTTCAAATTCATGCGAAATTAGCAATTTAGATTCTGATTCATGCGAAATACACGAATTAGCTTTAAATCCACACGAAACAAACGATTTAACTTCAATATCATGCGAAACATACGATTCCGATTCAAATTCGTTGGAAATAGCGATTTTAAAAGATCGATTTAGCTTCAAATTCATGCCAATGAAAAATTTAGCTTCAGATTCATGCGAAATACACGATTCCGACACAAATTCGTGCGAAATAGCGATTTTAAACAAACGATTTAGATTCACATTCATGCGAATGAACAACTTAGCTTCAGATTCATGTGAAATACACGAATTAGCTTTAAATCCACGCGAAACAAACGATTTAACTTCAATATCATGCGAAACACACGATTTCGATTCAAATTCGTGTGAAATAGCGATTTTAAACCATCGATTTAGCTTCAAATTCATGCGAAATTAGCAATTTAGATTCTGATTCATGCGAAATACACGAATTAGCTTCAAATCCACACGAAACAAACGATTTAACTTCAATATCATGCGAAACATACGATTTCGATTCAAATTCGTTGGAAATAGCGATTTTAAAAGATCGATTTAGCTTCAAATTCATGCCAAATGAAAAATTTAGCTTCAGATTCATGCGAAATACACGATTTCGATTCAAATTCGTGGGAAATAGCGATTTTAAAATATCGATTTAGCTTCAAATTCATGCCAAATGAACAATTTAGCTTCAGATTCATGCGAAATACACGAATTAGCTGTTAAATCCACACGAAACAAACGATTTAACTTTAATATCATGCGAAACACACGATTTCGATTCAAATTCGTGTGAAATAGCGATTTTAAACCATCGATTTAGCTTCAAATTCATGCGAAATTAGCAATTTAGATTCTGATTCATGCGAAATACACGAATTAGCTTTAATCCACACGAAACAAACGATTAACTTCAATATCATGCGAAACACACGATTACGATTCAAATTCGTGGGAAATAGCGATTTTAAAAAGATCGATTTAGCTTCAAATTCATGCCAAATGAACAATTTAGCTCAGATTCATGCGAAATACACAGACATTATTAGCTTTAAATCCACACGAAAAAAACGATTTAACTTCAATATCATGCGAAACACACGATTACGATTCAAATTCGTGGGAAATAGCGATTTTAAAAGATCGATTTAGCTTCAAATTCATGCCAAATGAACAATTTAGCTCAGATTCATGCGAAATACACGAATTACTTCAAATCCACGCGGGACAAACGATTTAGCGTCAATATCATGCGAAATACACGATTTCGACTCAAATTCGATCGAAATAGAGATTTTAAATAAACGATTTAGCTTCAAATTCATGCGAAATGCACAATTTAGCTTCAGATTCATGCGAAATACACGAATTAGCTTTAAATCCACACGAAACAAACGATTTAACTTCAATATCATGCGAAACACACGATTTCGATTCAAATTCGTGTGAAATAGCGATTTTAAACCATCGATTTAGCTTCAAATTCATGCGAAATAGCAATTTAGATTCTGATTCATGCGAAATACACGAATTAGCTTTTAAATCCACGAAACAAACGATTTAACTTCAATATCATGCGAAACATACGATTCCGATTCAAATTCGTGCGAAATAGCGATTTTAAAAGATCGGATTTAGCTTCAAATTCATGCCAAATGAAAAATTTAGCTTCAGATTCAGCGAAATACACGATTCCGACACAAATTCGTGCGAAATAGCGATTTTAAACAAACGATTTAGATTCACATTCATGCGAAATGACAACTTAGCTTCAGATTCATGTGAAATACACGAATTAGCTTAAATCCACACGAAACAACGATTTAAAACTTCAATCATGCGAAACACACGATTTCGATTCAAATTCGTGTGAAATAGCGATTTTAAACCATCGATTTAGCTTCAAATTCATGCCAAATGAACAATTTAGCTTCAGATTCATGCGAAATACACGATCCCGACCCAAATTCGTGCGAAATAGCGATTTTAAACATACGATTTATATTCAAACTCATGCGAAATGAACAATCAAGCTTCATATTCATGCGAAATGCACGAATTAACTTTAAATCCACACGAAACAAATGATTTAAACTTCAGTATCATACGAAACACACGATTTCGATTCAAATTCGTGCCGAAATAGCGATTTTAAACGATCGATTTAGCTTCAAATTCATGCGAAATGAACAATTTAGCTTCAGATTCATGCGAAATACACGAATTAGCTTTAAATCCGCACGAAACAAACGATTTAACTTCAATATCATGCGAAACACACGATTCGACACAAATTCGTGCGAAATAGCGATTTTAAACAAACGATTTATATTCAAATTCATGCGAAATGAACAATCAAGCTTCATATTCATGCGAAATGCACGAATTAACTTTAAATCCACACGAAACAAACGATTTAACTTCAGTATCATACGAAACACACGATTTCGATTCAAATTCGTGCGAAATAGCGATTTTTAAACGATCGATTTAGCTTCAAATTCATGCGAAATGAACAATTTAGCTTCAGGTTCATGCGAAATACACGAATTAGCTTTAAATCCACACGAAAAAAACAGATTTAACTTCAATATCATGCGAAACACACGATTACGATTCAAATTCGTGGGAAATAGCGATTTTAAAAGATCGATTTAGCTTCAATTCATGCCAAATGAACAATTTAGCTCAGATTCATGCGAAATACACGAATTTGCTTCAAATCCACGCGGGACAAACGATTAGCGTCAATATCATGCGAAATACACGATTTCGACACAAATTCGATCGAAATAGAGATTTTAAATAAACGATTTAGCTTCAATTCATGCGAAATGCACAATTTAGCTTCAGATTCATGCGAAATACACGAATTAGCTTTAAATCCACACGAAACAAACGATTTAAACTTCAATATCATGCGAACACACACACACGATTTCGATTCAAATTCGTGTGAAATAGCGATTTTAAACCATCGATTTAGCTTCAAATTCATGCGAAATTAGCAATTTAGATTCTGATTCATGCGAAATACACGAATTAGCTTTAAATCCACACGAAACAAACGATTTAACTTCAATATCATGCGAAACATACGATTTCGATTCAAATTCGTTGGAAATAGCGATTTTTAAAGATCGATTTAGCTTCAAATTCATGCCAAATGAACAATTTAGCTTCAGATTCATGCGAAATACACGATTACGACTCAAATTCGTGCGAAATAGCGATTTTAAACGATCGATTTAGCTTCAAATTCATGCGAAATGAACAATTTTTCTTCAGATTCATGCGAAATACACGAATTAGCTTTAAATCCGCACGAAACAAACGATTTAACTTCAATATCATGCGAAACACACGATTACGATTCAAATTCGTGCGAAATAGCGACTTTAAACGATCGATTTAGATTCAAATTCATGCCAAATGAACAATTTAGCTTCAGATTCATGCAAAATACACAAATCAGCTTTATATCCACACGAATCAACCGATTTAACTTCAATATCATGCGAAACGCACGATTACGATTAAAATTCGTGGGAAATAGCGATTTTAAAAGATCGATTTAGCTTCAAATTCATGCCAAATGAACAATTTAGCTCAGATTCATGCGAAATACACGAATTGGCTTCAAATCCACGCGGGACAAACGATTTAGAGTCAATATCATGCGAAATACACGATTTCGACTCAAATTCGATCGAAATAGAGATTTTAAATAAACGATTTAGCTTCAAATTCATGCGAAATGCACAACTTAGCTTCAGATTCATGCGAAATACACGAATTAGCTTTAAATCCACACGAAACAAACGATTTAACTTCAATATCATGCGAAACACACGATTTCGATTCAAATTCGTGTGAAATAGCGATTTTAAACCATCGATTTAGCTTCAAATTCATGCCAAATGAACAATTTAGCTCAGATTCATGCGAAATACACGAATTTGCTTCAAATCCACCCGGGACAAACGATTTAGCGTCAATATCATGCGAAATACACGATTTCGACTCAAATTCGATCGAAATAGAGATTTTAAATAAACGATTTAGCTTCAAATTCATGCGAAATGCACAATTTAGCTTCAAATTCATGCGAAATTAGCAATTTAGATTCTGATTCATGCGAAATACACGAATTAGCTTTAAATCCACACGAAACAAACGATTTAACTTCAATATCATGCGAAACATACGATTCCGATTCAAATTCGTTGGAAATAGCGATTTTAAAAGATCGATTTAGCTTCAAATTCATGCCAAATGAAAAATTTAGCTTCAGATTCATGCGAAATACACGATTCCGACACAAATTCGTGCGAAATAGCGATTTTTAAAACAAACGATTTAGATTCACATTCATGCGAAATGAACAACTTAGCTTCAGATTCATGTGAAATACACGAATTAGCTTTAAATCCGCACGAAACAAACGATTTAACTTCAATATCATGCGAAACACACGATTACGATTCAAATTCGTGCGAAATAGCGACTTTAAACGATCGATTTAGATTCAAATTCATGCCAAATGAACAATTTAGCTTCAGATTCATGCAAAATACACAAATCAGCTTTATATCCACACGAATCAACCGATTTAACTTCAATATCATGCGAAACGCACGATTACGATTAAAATTCGTGGGAAATAGCGATTTTAAAAGATCGATTTAGCTTCAAATTCATGCCAAATGAACAATTTAGCTCAGATTCATGCGAAATACACGAATTGGCTTCAAATCCACGCGGGACAAACGATTTAGAGTCAATATCATGCGAAATACACGATTTCGGCTCAAATTCGATCGAAATAGAGATTTTAAATAAACGATTTAGCTTCAAATTCATGCGAAATGCACAACTTAGCTTCAGATTCATGCGAAATACACGAATTAGCTTTAAATCCACACGAAACAAACGATTTAACTTCAATATCATGCGAAACACACGATTTCGATTCAAATTCGTGTGAAATAGCGATTTTAAACCATCGATTCAGCTTCAAATTCATGCGTAATTAGCAATTTAGATTCTGATTCATGCGAAATACACGAATTAGCTTTGAATCCACACGAAACAAACGATTTAACATCAATATCATGCGAAACATACGATTTCGATTCAAATTCGTGGGAAATAGCGATTTTAAAATATCGATTTATCTTCAAATTCATGCCAAATGAACAATTAGCTTCAGATTCATGCGAAATACACGATTCCGACTCAAATTCGTGCGAAATAGCGATTTTAAACAAACGATTTATATTCAAATTCATGCGAAATGAACAATCAAGCTTCATATTCATGCGAAATACACGAATTAGCTTTAAATACACACGAAACAAACGATTTTACTTCAATATCATGCGAAACACACGATTTTGATTCAAATTCGTGGGAAATAGCGATTTTAAAAGATCGATTTAGCTTCAAATTCATGCCAAATGAAAAATTTTGCTTCAGATTCATGCGAAATACACGATTCCGACTCAAATTCGTGCGAAATAGTGATTTTAAACAAACGATTTAGCTTCAAATTCATGCGAAATGCACAATTTAGCTTCAGATTCATGCGAAATACACGAATTAGCTTTAAATCCAAAAGAAACAAACGATTTAACTTCAATATCATGCGAAAACACACGATTTCCACTCAAATTCGAACGAAATAGCGATTTTAAATAAACGATTTAGCTTCAAATTCATGCGAAATGAACAATTTAGCTTCAGATTCATGCGAAGTACACGAATTAGCTTTAAATCCACAAGAAACAAACGATTTAACTTCAATACCATGCGAAACATACGATTTCGATTCAAATTCGTGGGAAATAGCGATTTTAAACGATCGATTTAGCTTCAAATTCATGCCAAATGAACAATTTAGCTTCATATTCGTGCTAAATACACTATTTCGACACAAATTCGAACGAAATAGCGATTTTAAATAAACGATTTAGCTTCAAATTCATGCGAAATGAGCAATTTAGCTTCAGATTCATGCGAAATACACGATTCCGTCTCAAATTCGTGCGAAATAGCAATTTTAAACAAACGATTTAGCTTCAAATTCATGCGAAATGAACAATTTAGCTTCATATTCATGCGAAATACACGAATTAGCTTTAAATCCACAAGAAACAAACGATTTAACTTCAACATCATGCGAAACATACGATTTCGATTCAAATTCGTGGGAAATAGCGATTTTAAAAGATCGAATTAGCTTCAAATTCATGCCAAATGAACAATTTAGCTTCAGATTCATGCGAAATACACGATTTCGACACAAATTCGAACGAAATTGCGATTTTAAATAAACGATTTAGCTTCAAATTCATGCGAAATGAACAATTTAGCTTCAGATTCATGCGAAATACACGATTCCGTCTCAAATTCGTGCGAAATAGCGATTTTAAACAAACGATTTAGCTTCAAATGCATGCGAAATGAACAATTTAGCTTCATATTCATTCGAAATACACGAATTAGCTTTAAATCCACACGAAACAAACGATTTACTTCAATATCATGCGAAACATACGATTTCTATTCAAATTCGTGGGAAATAGCGATTTTAAAATATCGATTTAGCTTCAAATTCATGCCAAATGAACAATTTAGCTTCAGATTCATGCGAAATACACGATTCCGACTCAAATTCCGTGCGAAATAGCGATTTAAACAAACGATTTAGATTCACATTCATGCGAAATGAACAACTTAGCTTCAGATTCATGTGAAATACACGAATTAGCTTTAAATCCACACGAAACAAACGATTTAACTTCAATATCATGCGAAACATACGATTTCGATTCAAATTCGTTGGAAATAGCGATTTTAAAAGATCGATTTAAGCTTCAAATTCATGCCAAATGAACAATTTAGCTTCAGATTCATGCGAAATACACGATCCCGACTCAAATTCGTGCGAAATAGCGATTTTAAACATACGATTTATATTCAAATTCATGCGAAATGAACAATCAAGCTTCATATTCATGCGAAATGCACGAATTAACTTTAAATCCACACGAAACAAATGATTTAACTTCAGTATCATACGAAACACACGATTTCGATTCAAATTCGTGCGAAATAGCGATTTTAAACGATCGATTTAGCTTCAAATTCATGCGAAATGAACAATTTAGCTTCAGATTCATGCGAAATGCACGAATTAGCTTTAAATCCGCACGAAACAAACGATTTAACTTCAATATCATGCGAAACACACGATTACGATTCAAATTCGTGCGAAATAGCGACTTTAAACGTTCGATTTAGCTTCTAATTCATGCCAAATGAACAATTTAGCTTCAGATTCATGCAAAATACACAAATCAGCTTTATATCCACACGAATCAACCGATTTAACTTCAATATCATGCGAAACGCACGATTACGATTCAAATTCGTGGGAAATAGCGATTTTAAAAGATCGTTTTAGCTTCAAATTCATGCCAAATGAACAATTTAGCTCAGATTCATGCGAAATACACGAATTTGCTTCAAATCCAAGCGGGACAAACGATTTAGAGTCAATATCATGCGAAATACACGATTTCGACTCAAATTCGATCGAAATAGAGATTTTAAATAAACGATTTAGCTTCAAATTCATGCGAAATGCACAACTTAGCTTCAGATTCATGCGAAATACACGAATTAGCTTTAAATCCACACGAAACAAACGATTTAACTTCAATATCATGCGAAACACACGATTTCGATTCAAATTCGTGTGAAATAGCGATTTTAAACCATCGATTTAGCTTCAAATTCATGCGAAATTAGCAATTTAGATTCTGATTCATGCGAAATACACGAATTAGCTTTGAATCCACACGAAACAAACGATTTAACTTCAATATCATGCGAAACATACGATTTCGATTCAAATTCGTGGGAAATAGCGATTTTAAAATATCGATTTAGCTTCAAATTCATGCCAAATGAAAAATTTAGCTTCATATTCATGCGAAATGCACGAATTAACTTTAAATCCACACGAAACAAACGATTTAACTTCAGTATCATACGAAACACACGATTTCGATTCAAATTCGTGCGAAATAGCGATTTTAAGCGATCGATTTAGCTTCAAATTCATGCGAAATGAACAATTTAGCTTCAGGTTCATGCGAAATACACGAATTAGCTTTAAATCCACACGAAACAAACGATTTAACTTCAATATCATGCGAAACATACGATTTCGATTCAAATTCGTGGGAAATAGCGATTTTAAAAGATCGATTTATATTCAAATTCATGCCAAATGAACAATTTAGCTTCAGATTCATGCGAAATACACGAATTTGCTTCAAATCCACGCGGGACAAACGATTTAACTTCAATATCATGCGAAACACACGATTTCGATTCAAATTCGTGGGAAATAGCGATTTTTAAAGATCGATTTAGCTTCAAATTCATGCCAAATGAACAATTTAGCTTCAGATTCATGCGAAATACACGAATTTGCTTCAAATCCACGCGGGACAAACGATTTAGCGTCAATATCATGCGAAATACACGATTTCGACTCAAATTAGATCGAAATAGCGATTTTAAATAAACGATTTAGCTTCAAATTCATGCGAGATGAACAATTTAGCTTAAGCTTCATGTGAAATACACGAATTAGCTTTAAATACACACGAAACAAACGATTTAACATCAATATCATGCGAAACACACGATTTCGATTCAAATTCGTGCGAAATAGCTATTTTAAAAGATCGATTTAGCATCAAATTCATGCGAAATGAACAATTTTGCTTCAGATTCATGCGAAATACACGAATTAGCTTTAATCCCCACGAAACAAACGATTTAACTTCAAATCAATGCGAAGTAGAAGGCTTAGCTTCAAATACATGCGAAACAAATGATTTACCTTCAAATACTTGTGATAAACATGATTTAGCTTCAACTGCATGCGAATCAAACGAGTTAGCTTCAAATCCAAGGGACACACATGATTTAACTTCAAATCAAAGCGAAGTCGGAGGCTCAGCTTCAAATCCATGCGAAACAAATGATTTACCTTCAAATACCTGCGGTTTAAATGAAATAGCTTCAAATGCAGGCGAAAAAAACGAGTTAGCTTGAAGTCCATGCGAAACACATGATTCAGCTTCAAATCAATGCGAAGTAGTAGGCTTAGCTTCAAATCCATGCGAAACAAATGATTTACCTTCAAATACCTGCGGTTTAAATGAAATAGCTTCAACTGCATGCGAATCGAACGAGTTAGTTTCAAATCCAAGGGACACGCATGATTTAACTTCAAATCAAAGCGAAGTCGGAAGCTCAGCTTCAAATCCATGCGAAACAAATGATTTACCTTCACATACCTGCGGTTTAAATGAAATAGCAACAAATACCTGCGGTTTAAATGAAATAGCTTCAAATGCAGGCGAAAAAAACGAGTTAGCTTGAAGTCCATGCGAAACACATGATTCAGCTTCAAATCAATGCGAAGTAGAAGGCTTAGCTTCAAATACATGCGAAACAAATGATTTACCTTCAAATACTTGTGATAAACATGATTTAGCTTCAACTGCATGCGAATCAAACGAGTTAGCTTCAAATATCAGGGAAACACATGATTTAACGTCAAATCAAAGCTAAGTAGGAGGCTTAACTTCAAATCCATGCGAAACAAGTGGTTTAGCTTCAAATACTTGTGATAAACGCGATTTAGAGTCAACTGCATGAGAATCAAACCTGTTAGCTTCAAATCGCAGGAAAACACATGACTTAACTTCAAATCAATGCGAAGTAGGAGGCTTAGCTTCAAATCCATGCGAAACATGTGGTGTAGTTTCAAATACTTGTGATAAACGGGATTTGGAGTCAACTGCATGCGAATCAAACGAGTTAGCTTCAAATCCCAGGAAAACACATGATTTAACTTCAAATCAAAGCGAAGTCGGAGGCTCAGCTTCAAATCCATGCGAAACAAATGATTTACCTTCAAATACCTGCGGTCTAAATGAAATAGCTTCAAATGCAGGCGAAAAAAACGAGTTAGCATCAAATCCATGCGAAACACATGATTTAACTTTAAATCAAGGTGAAGTAGAATGCTTAGCTTGAAGTCAATGCGAAACAAATGATTTAGCTTCAAATACTTGTGATAAACATGATTTAGCTTCAACGGCATGCGAATCGAACGAGTTAGCTTCAAATCCAAGGGACACACATGATTTAACTTCAAATCAATACGAAGTAGTAGGCTTAGCTTCAAATCAATGCGAAACAAATGGTTTGGATTCAGATACTTGTGATCAAAATGATTTAGCTTCAACTGCATGCGAATCAAACGGGTTATCTTCAACTTCAAAAGAAACACATGATTTAACTTCAAATCAATGCTAAGTAGAAGGCTTAGCTTCAAATCGAAGGGAAACACATGATTTAACTTCAATTCAATGCGAAGTAGAAGGCTTTGCGTCAAAAATGCGAAAGCAATGATTTACCTTCAAATACTTGCGGTTTAAATGAAATAGCTTCAACTGCATGCGAATCAAACGAGTTAGCTTCAAATCCAAGGGAAACACATGATTTAACTTCAAATCAATGCGAATGGGTAGAATTAGCTTCAAATCCATGCGAATCAAATGATTTACCTTCAAATACCTGTGATTTAAATGAAATAACTTCAAATGCAGGCGAAACAAGTGGTTTAGCTTCAAATACTTGTGATAAACGCGATTTAGAGTCTACTGCATGAGAATCAAACCCGTTAGCTTCAAATCGCAGGAAAACACATGACTTAACTTCAAATCAATGCGAAGTAGGAGGCTTAGCTTCAAATGCAAGCGAAACATGTGATGTAGTTTCAAATACTTGTGAAAAACGGGATTTGGAGTCAACTGCATGCGAATCAAACGAGTTAGCTTCAAATCCCAGGAAAACACATGATTTAACTTCAAATCAAAGCGAAGTCGGAGGCTCAGCTTCAAATCCATGCGAAACAAATGATTTACCTTCAAATACCTGCGGTTTAAATGAAATAGCTTCAAATGCAGGCGAAAAAAACGAGTTAGCTTGAAGTCCATGCGAAACACATGATTCAGCTTCAAATCAATGCGAAGTAGTAGGCTTAGCTTCAAATCCATGCGAAACAAATGATTTACCTTCAAATACCTGCGGTTTAAATGAAATAGCTTCAAATGCAGGCGAAAAAAACGAGTTAGCATCAAATCCATGCGAAACACATGATTTAACTTCAAATCAAGGTGAAGTAGAATGCTTAGCTTGAAGTCAATGCGAAACAAATGATTTAGCTTCAAATACTTGTGATAAACATGATTTAGCTTCAACTGCATGCGAATCGAACGAGTTAGCTTCAAATCCAAGGGACACACATGATTTAACTTCAAATCAAAGCGAAGTCGGAGGCTCAGCTTCAAATCCATGCGAAACAAATGATTTACCTTCAAATACCTGCGGTTTAAATGAAATAGCTTCAAATGCAGGCGAAAAAAACGAGTTAGCTTGAAGTCCATGCGAAACACATGATTCAGCTTCAAATCAATGCGAAGTAGTAGGCTTAGCTTCAAATCCATGCGAAACAAATGATTTACCTTCAAATACCTGCGGTTTAAATGAAATAGCTTCAACTGCATGCGAATCGAACGAGTTAGCTTCATATGCAAGCAAACACATGATTTAGCTTCAAATCAATGCGATGTAGAAGGTTTAGCTTCAAATCAATGCGAAACAAATGGTATAGCTTCAAATACTTGTGATATACATGATTTAGCTTCAACTTTATGTCAAACAAATGAGTTAGGTTCAAATCCATGCGAAACACATGATTTAGATTCAAATCAATGCGCAGTAGGAGGCATATATTCGAATCCATGCGAAACAAATGGTTCAGCTTCAAATACTTGTAATATACATGATTTAGCTTCAAATCCAAGCGAAACACATGATTTAGCTTCAAATACTTGAGATATACATGATTTAGCTTCAGCAGCATGCGAAACAAACATGGTAGCTTCAAATCCTTGCGAAACACATGATTTAGATTCAATTCAATGCGAAGTAGAAGGCTTATTTTCGAATCCATGCGAAGCAAATGGTTTAGCTTCAAATACTTGCTGTTGAGGACTCATCAGATTTATGACGGAGATGCTCTGAATATTGCACTTGGTGCCGACTAACTCGAAGGACCACCCACTGTAGTCGGACTAAATGAAATGCTAGTACTCTATTTGTAACACGCAACCTAACCGTTATGCGTATCTCTCTATGTCTTGTGTTCTGTTCTGTCTGAAAGTCTAAGGTGTCCTCTTCTGAAGCTCTAAAAATGTTCTGTACTTTTCTGATGTTCTGTGCTTTCTGTCTGTCTGTTCCGTGTTTTCTGTCCCCTAGAGGATCGGAGTCATGCCTAATATCACCTCGGTCCTCCCTACTTCTCTTTACCTAGTGCGGGCGGCAAGGAATTACGGTCCACTCACTGCAATCCCAAATCTAGTGAGACTGCCCCAAAACGGTGGGCCGGGAGTTAGGAGGGAGAGTGGCAAAATAACTCCTGCTAGACATCCCGCGCTGATGGGCCTACGTGCCCGAACAATGCCAGACCCAACCGTAATTGACTGGACCGTAATCAAGGACCAGGAGACGTTATGAAGGTGCTGCATGTGCCCGGGAACGGCCCGGGCCAGACCCATACCGTCCGGGTACCGAAGCACATGGCCCCTGCCATAAATCGTGGCCACTTGGCCGGAACATACCGCCCACCTTGAACATGCATCGCATGTTCAACTATGTCTATATTTGATAACCCATATAAGTGTAAGCTTATGATTTGATTACAATCTACGTATTCTGTGTGAATATTACAATATTTACAATGATCGAAATTTACACTATACATAGTTGCGCTACACCTCGTGTGACATTTCTAAGTGATCTAAAGGTATTATACACAATTTTGTCACGGGTCGTTTAATTGTTCCGGTTCACGTTCTGACTGTTGCGACACGAATCACTCCATCTGTACCAGGGTGTACCTGAACGATTCTTCCCATGCTCCACTGTAACGGGGGTAGATTGTCCTCCTTGATGATTACCAAGGAATCCACGGCTAATTTCGACGTGGTGGAATGCTGCCATTTGTGTCGTTGCTGTAACTGTTGTATACATTCCCGCTGCCACCTTTGCCAGAAATGCTGGACCATTTGCTCGATTAGCTGGTATCTGTTGAGTCGAGTGACCTTGATATCTCGTAGGTCATCAGATGGCAGTGTTGTAAGGGCAGTACCAATTAAAAAATGCCCAGGAGTCAAAGGGTTTAGATCTGTGGGATCTGAGGATAATGGTGAAAGTGGACGTGTATTTAAACTGGATTCTATTTGCGTCAGTAACGTATATAGCTCTTCGAACGTGAACCTCTGATCTCCTATAACGCGTGTGAGGTGGTATTTAGGAGTGTGGCGGCGACAAGCCGGCGCCACGTCTCCGCCATGTGTTTAGTTTTAAGGCGTAAGAATGTTTGGACGAAAGGGCCGGGTTGCATGCTGTGCGTTAGCGTCGAGCGAATGTCTAGACGATTGGTTTGAGTGTCGCGTAGAATGAATGCGTCTAGCCAGGACAGAGTGAAAGCGAACCGTGAGAATGAGAAAGAATGATCTGGATGGGATGCATCGGTGAGCGAATGGTTAGTTCAGTAAGAACCCTCGTCGGGAACGGTACGCGAGCGTCGCGAGTTTAGTTCCGATTGTAAATAAAGATAGTCTAATTGTAACCGGGTTCAATTCTCTCTTCCCGTCGCCGATCCCACCTCCTCATTGGTGACCCCGACGTGATCTAAAGGAAGCGAACGACACGAATTTTGCAGTCGCATTTCGTTCGTGGTTTCGTGGCAGTGGATCGGGAGTTTTCGGAAGAGAACACGGACATTCGCACGTATTCGGTACGATGGCATCCCCGCCCGTATCGACAGTCAGCCGCGTCGCGGTGAAAATACCGGAATTTTCGCCGACCGACCCCGAGCTGTGGTTCGCGATGGTCGAGGCGAGCTTCGAGACGAGCGGCGTTACGACCGAAAAGACGAAGTTCGGGTACGTCCTGGGCGCGCTCAAACCAGAATACGCGGCCGAGGTCCGCGAAATCATCTTGAATCCCCCGGCTGAGCCGTTCACTAGGCTCAAGACAGAGCTGATAAGGCGGATCGGGGCGTCGCAGGAGCAGAAGACTCGGCGTCTCCTCGAGCACGAGGAGATGGGCGACCGCAAACCGTCGCAGTTCTTACGCCACCTGCGGACCTTGGGAGGAACAGCCGTGTCGGAGGAGATACTGCGCACCTTGTGGTTGGGCCGGCTCCCCGCGAGCATGCAGGTCATCCTGGCGACGCAGCGAGACGTCGAGCTCGACCGAGTGGCCGACTTGGCCGACACCATCGCTGACACGATGGGCCCACGCACGCGGGTAGCCGAGGCCTCTGCGGGTCCCGTCGCACGGCCGTCGAGGGATATGTGCGAAGTTGAGGAACAACTGTGCTCGAAGATGGCACAGCTCACGGCGACGTTTCGGCAGGAGCTCGCAGCAATTCGTCGCGAGATAAACCCCGGTCCGCGTTTTTCCCAACGACGACCATCCACCCCGGGCCGAGCGCGATCGCTATCCCGAGAACGACGAACCGCGCTACGAGGCGGGAAGTGTTTTTACCACCACAAGTTCGGCGCGAACGCGTTCCGTTGCGAACACCCATGCAATTGGTCCGCGTCGGGAAACGAGATGGGCAGTCGTTAATGACGGCCAGCGACCACTGCCCACCATCGCGCCGTTTGTTCGTCACCGATCGAGTAACGAGAACGCAGTTTTTAATCGACACCGGTGCCGATCTCTGCGTTTTCCCTCGATCGAAAACTCGCGGGTTCCGCGAACGCGCATCTTACGTTTTATATGCGGCGAACGGGTCGGAAATTGCCACGTACGGGACGGTTACGCTGAGCCTCAATTTCGGGCTCCGTCGCGTTTTCGTATGGCGTTTCGTGGTGGCCGACGTGTCAAAGCCGATTATAGGCGTAGATTTCCTCGCGCATTACGAACTATTGGTGGACGTCGGAAAGTGCAAACTTTTAGACCAGGTGACGTCGATGACGGTGCCAGGACGCTCAGTGCGCGAGTGCGGGCCATCGGCGCCCTCGGTGAAGACAATTTTCGGTGATTCGAAATTCCACGAATTGCTGCAACGTTTCCCGAACATTACGCGACCAGTGGGGACACCCGTGCAAGTGCAACATGAAACGGTGCACTACATCCGCATAACGCCGGGTCCGCCTGTGGCTTGTAGGCCCCGGCGTCTCGCGCCGGATCGTTTGAGGCACGCGCGACAAGAATTCGAGACGATGATGCGTCTCGGCATCGCGCGACCGTCGGAAAGTGCGTGGTCATCGCCTCTCCATATGGTGCCCAAAAAAGAACAGGACGCTTGGCGACCGTGCGGGGATTACCGAGCTTTAAATGCGCGCACGGTGCCGGATAGGTACCCCGTGAAGCACATCGAGGACTTTTCTCACGCGCTTCACGGGAAGACGGTGTTCTCCACAATAGATCTGGCGCGCGCGTATAACCAGATTCCAGTGGCCACAGAGGACGTCGCCAAAACCGCGATAACCACCCCTTTCGGACTATTCGAGTTCCCCTGTATGTCGTTCGGATTGCGAAACGCGGCACAAACGTTTCAACGTTTCATCGACGAGGTGCTGCGCGGCTTGGATTTTGTGTACGCGTACATCGACGACATACTGGTGGCATCGTCGACAGAAGAGGAGCACTTGCGCCACTTGGAGGAAGTTTTTTCACGCCTCGACAAGTACGGCGTGACCGTCAACGGGGCGAAATGCATTTTCGGCCAGGCGCAGGTTAAATTCCTGGGGTTCACGGTATCGTCCAAAGGCACCAGCCCGTTGGAATCAAAGGTGGAGGCGATCACCAACTACCCCCAACCGACCACCGCAAAACGGCTGAGGCAGTTCCTGGGTATGCTAAATTTCTATAGGCGTTTCATGCCCAGGGCTGCGCAGGTACAAGCGCCCCTCAATAACCTACTGCACGACGGCATCAAGGGTAACGCCAAGTTGGCGTGGACCAAGGAAGCTACCGCGGCTTTCGCCGAGGCGAAGGACAGTTTGAGGCAGGCGGCGTTATTGTCGCATCCGAGGGACGACGCGCCACTCGCCTTGTTCTGCGACGCGTCCGATTTTGCTGCAGGTGCGGCACTGCAGCAGCGGGTCGGAAAGGATTGGCAGCCGGTGGCTTTCTTCTCCAGGAAGCTCAGCGCTGCCGAGCGGAATTACGGCGCGTACGACCGGGAAATGTTGGCCATTTACTCGGCAATCAAGCATTTCCGACACATGGTGGAGGGGCGATCATTCACCATCTACACGGACCACAAACCGTTGACCTTCGCCTTCCAACAAAAGCCCGAGAAATGTTCTCCCAGGCAATTTAGATACCTGGATTTCATCGGGCAGTTCACCACCGACATCCGCCACATCGCCGGGAAGGACAACGTCGTCGCCGACGCGCTATCCAGGTTGGAAGAAGTGGTAGAGTCTTTCAGCTACACCGATTTGGCGGAGTCTCAGCAGCGCGACGCGGAACTTCAGGCGTACATGAGCGGGAAAATAAAAAACAATTTACGTCTAAAACGGATACGCCCGCCCGATTCGAACACTGAAGTGATCTGTGACGTGTCTACCGGGATTGCGCGACCTTTCGTCACGGGACAATTCAGGCGAGCCGCATTCGACTCGATGCACCGCTTGGCGCATCCAGGCGTTAAAGCAACGGTGAGACTCGTGACGGAACGATATGTGTGGCCGTCCGTCAAAGCCGATTGCCGGAGTTGGGCTCGCGGTTGCGTTCCGTGCCAGCGCGCCAAAATAAACAAGCACGTTTTCGCGCCGCCGGGAAGTTTCGACGCGCCGACCGGAAGATTCGAGCACGTGCACATAGACATTGTAGTTCTTCCGGTCTCAGAGGGGTTCAGGTACTGTTTAACCTGCGTCGACCGTTTTACGCGCTGGCCCGAGGCTTTTCCAATTCGGGATCAAGAAGCTTCGACCGTGGCACGCGCCTTTTACGAGGGTTGGATTTCACGGTTCGGAACCCCGTTGCGCGTGACGACCGACCAGGGTCGACAATTCGAGTCGCGCTTGTTTCAGGCATTGTCACAGTTAACAGGTGCAGCCCACTGGCGGACAACGGCCTATCACCCGGCGGCAAACGGAATGGTGGAGAGATTCCACCGCCAATTTAAGGCAGCAATCCGTTGCCAGCAAAACGTCAGCTGGACAAAGGTTCTTCCCACCATCTTGCTGGGCATCCGCGCAGCCTGGAGGGAGGACTTACAATCCACCGCAGCCGAGCTGGTCTACGGCGAGACGCTGCGCCTACCAGGGGAATTCCTGGTCCCACAGAGAGCGGAGTCGCTGCCGCTGCCAGGGGATTTTGTCGCGGGATTGCGAAAGCATTTCGCGACCCTCGCCCCAACGCCTGGCAGCAATCACTCGACGAAACGAGTTTTCGTTTTCAAGGACCTCGCCACGGCAGAGCATGTGTTCGTGCGGAACGACGCCGTGCGAGGAATCCTCCAGCCGCCATACGACGGCCCATACAGGGTCCTCGAGCGAGGGGACCGGACTTACTCCCTCAGTATCCGGGACAAGGCGGTTACAGTGACAATAGATCGCCTAAAGCCGGCGTACTTGCTGGCTACAGATCCAGCACCGCCGACGATACCAGAGGCAACACAGCCAGCGTTACCTGGAGAGTCCGAGGGGCCACCAACACCACCATCACCACCCACTCCGAGCGAGTTTACGGGGCAGCCGCCCCAACCATCGCCACCATCTCGGGGTCCGGCGGTGCCGCCCCCCATAGTAGTACCACCAGGTGCGGGTTTACGCACCACACGGTCCGGAAGAAGAGTGCGTTTCCCGGACCGATTGCAAGTTTCGTGATCGAGTCAATCACTGGCGGGGGGGTGATGTGGCGGCGACAAGCCGGCGCCACGTCTCCGCCATGTGTTTAGTTTTAAGGCGTAAGAATGTTTGGACGAATGGGCCGGGCTGCATGCTGTGCGTTAGCGTCGAGCGAATGTCTAGACGATTGGTTTGAGTGTCGCGTAGAATGAATGCGTCTAGCCAGGACAGAGTGAAAGCGAACCGTGAGAATGAGAAAGAATGATCTGGATGGGATGCATCGGTGAGCGAATGGTTAGTTCAGTAAGAACCCTCGTCGGGAACGGTACGCGAGCGTCGCGAGTTTAGTTCCGATTGTAAATAAAGATAGTCTAATTGTAACCGGGTTCAATTCTCTCTTCCCGTCGCCGATCCCACCTCCTCAGGAGATTTGACCGCTCCCTCCCACAATCCACCAAAGTGTGGATAATCGCCATTCGATGGATTCCTGTCTTAGTGCGTTTGCAATTTTTTCGTTGTGTTGTTTGTCCTTAATTAAGATATTTAGCTCAACTAGCTCATTCCGCGCCCCAATGAAGTTTGTACCGTTATCGGATATGATACAATGACATCGTCCCCGTCGGGCAATAAAACGCCGGAAACAGTTTATGAAAGCGTCGGTACTCAAGTCGGTAGCTAATTCTAAATGTACGGCCTTCGTAACGAAACATACAAAAATGCATAGGTATGCCTTGACTGTTACCTTGCTTCTCGTTCTTTCCTTTGTAAAAAATGGGCCTGCGTAATCGACTCCACAGGTAAAAAAACGTCGCACTGGGGTGACTCTCGACGCAGGTAATTGACCCATCTGATAGGTTTGACTCAATGGGTTTGTTTTAAAGCACCGTACACATTTCCGTATGTTTCGTTTTACATTATGTTTTGCTGAGACTAAACAATACCTTGTTTGTAATGACGTTAAAACAGCCTGACATCCCGCATGCATTAACCTGTGATGTTCGCATTTGATTATTAAATCCGTTAGCGGATGCTTTGGTGGCAATATGATCGGATGTTTTTGATCGTAGTCTATGGGTGCGTTGGATAGTCTTCCGCCCACCCTGAGTAGTCCGCCATTGTCCAGAAATACATTTAGGGACCGTAGCGCACTGGAATTTGGAAGTGCTTGTTGTGTTTGTACTAATCTGATCTCTGTCGAAAATGCCTCCCTTTGCGCAAGTAATTCCAAACGTGTTCTCGCTGCATTGATTTCTATTGTTGTCAATGAACCCGTTATTAGCGAACCTGATGCGTCACCTTCTAATTTTTTAACTCGATTTCTCATAAATTTGGCAAATCTGAGACAGTATGCTATGCTTCTGAGTAATCGCGTATAGGTTGAAAATATCCTGACAATGCTACTCTCTGCAGTCGATATAGTCAACATAACCGGTTTCCTTTCCTTCTCTTCCGGAACGTCGATAGGGTTATCTAACGCGCTAGGCCATAGACTTGAGCTCTGACGTAACCAGGTGGGACCGTCCCACCAAATGGTTGTGTTCTGTAATGTACCTGGTTTTGTGCCTCGCGAAATTAAATCTGCCGGGTTGTCTTCAGAGGCTACATGTCTCCAACTATCACTTGACGTTAAACCTTGAATTTGCGATACTCTATTGGCTACGAAGGTTTTCCATTTGTTTGGGGAGCTTCGAAGCCAGGCGAGAGTGATCGTCGAATCTGTCCACAGGTATTCCTTAAACCTTACTGTGTCTAATGCTATTCTAACTTTGCTTACTACATTTGCTAGTAATAATGCACCGCATAATTCTAATCTCGGTAATGAAATGGTTTTGAGCGGTGCGACTCTGGACTTTGCACACAATAAGCGCGTTACCCAACTACCTGACAGATCCCTAGAGCGCAGGTAAACACAAGCCCCGTACGCCTTCTCGGACGCGTCTGAAAACCCGTGCAGTTCTATATCATCTAAACACTCTGAAATTGCACATCGCGAGATGTTCATTGCTCCTACCTTGCTAATATCTTGGCGGTATTGGAGCCATTGACTATGCAGGTTCTGCGGTATTGATTGATCCCAACCTATCTGAGTCTGCCATAGTTGTTGTAGGATCAATTTTGCGACTATTACAATGGGGGATATTAGACCTAACGGGTCAAAAATTTGAGCTATTTCAGAAAGAATAGTACGTTTTGTGACACGCTGGTTCTGTGGGGATTCTACTCTAAACATTAAGTGGTCGGTCGTCGGTGACCACAAGAGGCCTAACGTTTTTGGGTCTTTATCTACGGCGATTTCGCGATTTCTCTCTGTACTGTCTGTTGCTGTAACTGTCGGGCAATTGCTTGCCCATTTACGAAGGTCCATACCTGCTTGTGATAGAATTTGCGTCAGCTCCCTTTTCAGCGTTCCTATTTCCTGTTCTGTTTGAGCCCCAGTTAATAAATCGTCTACGTAAAAATCATTGATTATAACCTTACTGCTCGTCGGAAATGTGTGAGCACAGGTCAGTCCAATTTCGTGCAGAGTACGAGTCGCTAGGAAAGGAGCGGATGCTGTATCATAAGTTACTGTGTTTAACTCGTACTCTTGGACTGGGAGATGGGGCTGTGCTCGCCACAAAAGTCTTTGATACTTCCTATCTGCTGGATGAACTAAAATTTGTCGATACATTTTAGCAATATCGGCCGACAGGACGTACCGATTATATCGAAAACGAATTAAAATGGAAATTAAATCGCTTTGAACTGTAGGGCCCACTAATTGGATGTCGTTCAATGCAAGGTCTGATGAGGATTTTGCTGATCCATCGAACACAACACGAAGCTTCGTTGTCGTGCTGCCTTCCTTGAATACAGCGTGGTGGGGAAGTTAGTAGGCGGATTGCTCGTGTGTACCTTCTACAATGCGCGACATATGCCCTAACGTCTCATATTCTGACATGAATTCTGTATACTGCTGACTTTTTTCTGGATATCTTGCTAACCACCTTTCTAACGATTATAACCGCCGTTCAGCTTGCGCTCGCGAAGTACCTAATTCATTTGCGTTGGATTTAAACGGTATTCTAACGATATATCTACCGTCCGTGTCTCGTCTTATGGTTTCCCTAAAATGTGCCTCGCATTCATCGATTAACCTAGTATCGCTTGGGGTTAGTTCCTCTATGTCCCAAAACCTCTCTAATTGAGATTGTAGGTCATTGAGTGTGGCTAAACAACACTTATTGTCTTGTGATAATTTCTTGTCTGCCCAGGTAGGAGTGCCTCCCAAAACCCAACCGAGTTGGGTCTTTTGCAAGAGCAGGTTGGAAGTTGATTTATGTTGACCGACACATAGCAATGTCCAAAATAGACCTGCTCCAATGAGTATATCTATTGGCCGTTGTAAATGGAATTCTGGATCGGCTAGCTCTATGTGACTTGGAATTTCTATTTTTTCTCTATGTATCTGAAAATTGGGCATGTCTGACGTGATGGTTTCTATTGATAGGCATTGTACCGTGTGTTGAGATTTATTATATCGTGAATGAATTGTTAATGTTGCTCTACCTTCTATGGAATTTACTGCCCTTCCTAATCCTGTCACTGTTGAACTTATTGCAGTCGGTTTGATGCCGAGTCGTTTGCAAAATTCCGTGGTTATAAAATTTGCTTGAGATCCCGAATCTGATAATACCCTGCATTTATGTGACCCCCCTTGTCCTTGACATAAACTATTGCTGTTGATAATACGGCATGCCCTATTGTATTTGCTACGTTAGCTGTGAGTACTGGGGGTTCTCGCGAATCTGATTCTCCTGTAGCCGCGTAGCCTTCTTCTGCGCGTTTGAATTCGGGATTATGTAATAAGGAATGATGCTTCCTTCCACACTGTTTGCAATGACTCCGTGTACACGCCCGTACCCGATGTGCCGATGACAAACAATTGAAACACAGCCGGGCTTCTTGCACTATCTTTGTTTTTGTATTTAAATCGCTGTTCTTAAATTTCTCACAGTTATATATCGCGTGATTGGCCTTGCATGCGGGGCACCCGGCTGAGTTAACTACATGCGAAGCTATGTAGTTGTAACGAGGGGTATTATTTGTTCCTCGAGGTCGCTGGTCGACCCTGGATGCAGCTACCTGAACACTGACCGCGATATTTGCTAAATATTTGGAACGTTCTTCTATAAACGCAGATAATTGACCAAATGTAGGCATTTCCGACTGAGATATTATTCTCCTTTCCCATTCTCTCATGGACACTTGACCTAACTTTCTGGACAATAACGGAACTAACATGGTATCCCAAGTTTCAACCGATTCACCCAAAGACATTAACGCTATTCTATGATTTGTAGCTTCGTCCAGAAATTCCCGCAATGTGATGTCTGATTCCCTTTGAATGGATTTTAAATCAAGTAATGAATTTACATGATGCCGCTTGAGACTTGTGGAATCTTCATATCGCGACTTGAGTAATTCCCATGCATGTCTGTAATTTGTTCCGGACACGCCTAACGCTTGAATCACACAAGCCGCTACCCCCTTGAGTGAGGTATTTAAATAATGGAACCGTTGTATGTCTGTTAATGAATTATTCTCGTGAATCACTGATGTAAATGTGTCTTTAAATTTCACCCAATCACTGTAATTGCCATCAAAGGAAGGCAGTTGCAGTGTCGGTAATTTAACGTTTATTGCGGTATCTGCAGTCTGCGCGGATATCGGGCTGTTCGTGGTTATCCTACTCTGCTCCGGAGTGGCACGGGCAATGACTATTTCGACTTTATCTATCAGATGAAAATACGCCGTCTCGAATTCTTCGCGCTCGATCGCGTGCGCTGCTTCGGCGTCCGTTCCAGCTACGAGTATTTCGATTCTCGTTTGAACTCTATTAAAATTGTCAAGGAGACATACATTTGCATCTAACCGTTACTTAAGAGATCCCACCGAGGTCGTGGTCGCGAATTTGCAAATAAATGTCATAACCGCGTGAGTGCAGCCTTGACCGTTCCGCGCTCGATCATCAACGGTTTGAGATCTTCCGCCATAGTGATTTACTGACGCAAATGGGACTATAAAAGTACTTATCACTTGGGCTGGGACACTTGGTACTGCTGTCGATGCCTGTTGGCTGCACTGGGATGCTCCGTTGTTCTGCAATGATGTTGAGCTGCTGCGTGATTGTCCTGCTGTGTTGCTGGACTTCTGTGGTGTTGCACTGCTCTGAAGCTATATGCACTGCCTTCTCTGGATGCTGTAGCCTCCGGAAGAAACTTCTCGTCACTGAGCTCCTGAGATTCCTGATTGAAGCCAGGTGTTGGTGCTCTCGTGATACACTGTACTGCGTGGCTGTAGCTTCTGATGTACTGTCACTTCGTCTGTGCGTTCTTAGATCCGGCTCGAAGGACCAAATGTTGAGGACCCATCAGATGGATGACGGAGATCCTCTGAATATTGCACTTGGTGCCGACTAACTCGAAGGACCACCCACTGTAGTGGGACTAAATGAAATGCTAGTACTCTATTTGTAACACGCAACCTAACCGTTACGCGTATCTCTCTATGTCTTCTGTTCTGTTCTGTCTGAAAGTCTAAGGTGTCCTCTTCTGAAGCTCTAAAAATGTTCTGTACTCTTCTGATATTCTGTGCTTTCTGTCTGTCTGTTCCGTCTTGTCTGTCCCCTAGAGGACCGGAGTCATGCCTAATATCACCTCGGTCCTAACTACTTCTCTTGACCTAGGGTGGGCGGCAAGGAATTACGGTCCAACCACTGCAATCCCAAATCCAGTGAGACTGCCCCAAAACGGTGGGCCGGGAGTTAGGAGGGAGAGTGGCAAAATAACTCCTGCTAGACATCCCGCGCTGATGGGCCTACGTGCCCGAACAATGCCAGACCCAACCGTAATTGACCCAACCGGGACAGACCCATACCGTCCGGGTACCCAAGCACATGGCCCCTGCCATAAATCCTGGCCACTTGGCCGTAACACTTGCGATATAAGTGATATAGCTTCAAATGCAGGCGAAACAAACGAGTCAGCTTCAAATCCATGTGAAAAGCATGATTTATCTTCAAATTCATGCGAAACACTTGGTTTAGCTTAATATTCATGCGAAACACATGGTTTAGCTTAATATTCATGAGAATCATATGGTTCAGCTTGAAATACTAGTGATATACATGCTTTAGCATCAACTGCAGGTGAATCAAACGATTTTAATTCAAATCCATGCGAAACACATGATTAAGATTCAAATCAATGCGAAGTAGAAGGCTTAGCTTCAACTCCATGCGAAGTAGAAGGCTTAACTTCAAATCCATGCGAAACGAATGATTGACCTTGAAATACTTGCGAATATCAGTGTTATAGCTTCAAATGCAGGCAAACCAACGAGTTAGATTCTAATCCATGCAAAACGTATGATTCAGCTTCAAATCAATGCGAAATAGAAGTATTAATTTCAAATACATGCAAATCCAATAGTTTAGCTTCAAATACCTGCGAAAAAAATGATTTAGCTTCAAATCAATGCGCAGTAGAAGGCTTAGCTTAATATTCATGCGAAACAATTGTTCAGCTTCAAATATATGTGATATACATGAATTAGATTCAACTGCATTCGAAACAAACGAGTTAGCTTCAAATCCAAGCGAAACACATGATTTAGCTTCAAATCAATGCGCAGTAGAAGGCTTAGCTTCAAGTCCGTGCGAAACAAATGGTTCAGCTTCAAATACTTGTGATGTACATGATTTATCTTCAACTGCATGCGAAACAAAGGAGTTAGCCTCAAATCCGTGCGAAACACATGATTTAGCGTCAAATCAATGCGAAGAAGAAGGCTTAGCTTAAAATCCATGCGAATCAAATGGTTTAGCTTCAAATACTTATGATATACATGATTTAGCTTGAACAGCATGCGAGACAAACGAGTTAGCTTCAAATGCAAACGAAACACACGATTTAGCTTCAAATTAATGCGAAGTAGGACGCTTAGCTTCAAATTCATTCAAAACGAATGGTTTAGCTTCAAATACTTGTGAATATAAGTGATATAGTTTCAAATGCAGACGAAACAAACGAGTTAGCTTCAAATCAATTCGAATCACATGATTTAGCTTCATCTCAATGCGAAGTAGAAGACTTATCTTCGAAACCATGCAAAACAAATGGTTTAGCTTCAAATACTTGCGAATATAAGTGATATAGCTTCAAATCCATGCGAAACACATGGTTTAGCTTAATATTCATGGGAAACAGATGGTTTAGATTCAGATACTTGTGATAAACATGATTTAGCTTTTACTGCATACGAAACAAACGAGTTAGATTCAAATCCAAGCGAAACACATGATTTAGCTTCAAAATCAAGCGAAGTAGAAGGCTTAGCTTCAAATCCAAGCGAAACACATGATTTAGATTCAAAATCAAGCGAAGTAGAATGCTTAGCTTCAAATCCATGCGAAACGCATGATTTAGCTTCAAATCCTTTTTTTATACACGATTTGGCGTCATCTGCATGATTAATCAAAATATGTTAGCTTCAAATCCAAGCGAAACACATGATTTAGCTTCAAATCATTTGCGAAGTAGAAGGCTTAGCTTCAAATCCATTCGAAACACATGATTTAGCTTGAAATCAATGCGAAGTAGAAGGCTTAGCTTCAAATCTATGCGAAACAAATGGTTTAGCTTCAAATACTTGTGATATACATCATTTACCTTCAAATGCAGGCGAAACGAACGAGTTAGCTTGAAATCCATGCGGAACACATGATTTAGTTTCAAATCAATGCGAAGTAGAAGGCTTAGCTTCACATCAATGCGAAACAAGTGGTTTATCTTCAAATTCCTGTGATACACATGATATAGCATCAACTGCAGGCGAAACAAACAAGTTAGCTTCAAATCCAAGCGAAACACGTGATTTGGCTTCAAATTCATGCGAGACACATGGTTTAGCTTAATATTCATGCGATAAAGATGGTTTAGATTCAGATACTTGTGATAAACATGATGAAGCTTCAACTGCATGCGAAACAAACGAGTTAGCTTCAAATGCAAGCGAAACACACGATTTAGCTTCAAATTAATGCGAAGTAGGACGCTTAGCTTCAAATCCATGCGAATAAAATGGTTTAGCTTCACATATTTGTGATATACATGATGTAGCTTCAAATGCAGGCGAAACAATCGAGTTAGCTTCAAATCCATGCGAAACACATGATTTAGCTTCAAATTCATGCGAAGTAAAAGGCTTACCTTCAAATCCATGCGAAACAAATGGTTTAGTTACAAATACTTGTGATATACATGATTTAGCTTCAACTGCATGCGTAACAAACGAGTGACCTTCAAATCCCAGCGTAACACATGATTTAGATTCAAATCAATGAGAAGTAGAAGGCTTAGCTACAAATCCATGCCAAACAAATGGTTTAACTTCAAATACTTGTGATATACATGATTTAGCTTCAACAGCATGCGGAACAAACGAGTTAAATTCAAATCCATGCGAAGTAGAAGGATTAGATTCAAATACATGAGAAACAAGTGATTTAGAATCAGACAATTGCGATATAAGTGATATAGCTTCAAATCCATGCGAAACACATGATTTAGCTTCAAATTCATGCCAAACACATGGTTTAGCTTAATATTCATGCGAAACAAATGGTTCAGTTTCAAATACTTGTGTTATACATGATTTTTCTTCGACTGCATGTGAAACAATCGTGTTTGCTTTAAATTCAAGCGAAACACATGATTCTGCGTCATATCAATGCGAAGTACAAGGCTTAGCTTCAAATCCATGCGAAGCGAATGGTTTAGCTTCATATACTTGCGAATATAAGTGATACAGCTTCAAGCGCAGACGAAACAATCGAGTTAGCATCACATCAATGCGAAGTAGAAGGCAAATCTTCAAATCCATGCGAAACGAATGTTTTAGCTTCAAGTACTTGTTTTATAAATGGTTTAACTTCAATTGCATGCGAAACAAACGAGTTAACTTCAAATCCACGCGAAGTAGAAGGCTTAGCTTCAAATCCATGCGAAACACATCATTTAGCTTCAAATTCATGCGAAACACATGATTTAGCTTAATATTCATGCGAAACAGATGGTTTAGATTCAGATACTTGTGATAAACATGATTTAGCTTCAACTGCATGCGAAACAAACGAGTTAGCTTCAAAACCAAGCGAAACACATGATTTAGATTCAAATCAATGCGAAATAGAAGGCTTAGCTTCAAATTCATGCGAAACAAATGGTTTAGCTTCAAATACTTGTGATATACATGATTCAGCTTCAAATGCAGACGAAACAAACGAGTTAGCTTCAAATCCATGCAAAGCACATGCTTTAGCTTCAAATCAATGCGAAGTACAAGGCTTATGTTCAAATACATGATAAACAAATGATTTACCTTCAGATAATTGCGATATAAGTGATATAGCTTCATATGCAGGCGGAACAATCGAGTTAGCTTCAAATCAATGCGAAGTAGAAGGCTTATCTTCAAATCCATGCGAAACAAATAGTTTAGCTGCAAATACTTGTGATATACATGATTTAGCTTCAAGTGCATGCGAAACAAACGAGTTAACCACAAATCCATGAGATTCACATGAATTAGCTTCGAATCAATGCGAAGTAGAAGGCTTAGCTTCAAACACATGAGAAACAAATGATTTATCTTCAGATAATTGCGATATAAGTGATACAGCTTCAAATCCATGCGAAACACATGATTTAGCTTCAAATTCATGCGAATCACATGGATTAGCTTCATAGCTTCATATTCTTGCGAAACAGGTGGATTAGATCCAGATACTTGTGATGTACATGTTTTAGATTCAACTGCATGCGAAACAAACGTGTTAGCTTCAAATCCAAGCGAAACACATGATTTATATACATATCAATGCGAAGTTGAAGTCTTTGCTTCAAATCCATGCGAAGCGAATGGTTTAGCTTGAAATACTTTTGACAAACATGATTTTGCTTCAACTGCATGCGAAACAAACGAGTTAGCTTCAAAACCAAGCGAATCACATGATTTAGATTCAAATCAATGCAAAGTAGAAGGCTTAGCTTCAAATTCATGCGAAACAAATGGTTTAGCTTCAAATACTTGTGATATACATGATTTAGTTTCAACTGCATGCGAAACAAACGAGTTAGCTTCAAAACCAAGCGAAACACATGATTTAGCTTCAAATCAATGCAAACTAGAAGGCTTAGCTTCAAATTCATGCGAAACAAATGGTTTAGCTTCAAATACCTGTGATATACATGATTCAGCTTCAACTGCATGCGAAGCAAACGAGTTAGCTTCAAAACCAAGCGAAACACATGATTTAGATTCAAATCAATGCGAAATAGACGGCTTAGCTTCAAATACATGAGAAACAAATGATTTATCTTCAGATAATTGCGATAGAAGTGATATAGATTCAAATGCAGTTGAATCAATCGAGTTAGCTTCAAATTAATGCGAAGTAGGTGGCTTATCTTCAAATCCATGCGAAACAAATGCTTTAGCTTGAAATACTTGTGATATACCAGATTTAACTTCAAATGCAGGCGAAACAAACGAGTTAGCTTCAAATCCGTGCCATACACACAATTTAGATTCAGATCAATGCGAAGTAGAAGGCTTATCTTCAAATCCATCCGAAACAAATGGTTTAGCTTCAAATACTTGTGATATACATAAATTAGCTTCAACTGCATGCGAAACAAACGAGTTAGCTTCAAATCCAAGCGAACCTCATGATTTAGCTTCAAATCAATGCGAAATAGAAGGCCGATTTTCGAATCCATGCGAAACAAATGGTTTAGCTTCAAGTACTTGTGATATACTAGATTTAGCTTCTACAGCATGCGAAACAAACGATTTAGCTTTAAATCCATGCGATAGAAACGAGTTAGCTTCAAATCCATGAGAAAAACATGATTTAGCTTCAAATCATTGCGAAATAGAAGGCTGATTTTCGAATCCATGCGAAGCAAATGGTTTAGCTTCAAATAATTGTGATACACATGATTTAGTTTCAACTGCATGCGGAACATACGTGTTAGCTTTAAATCCATGCGAAACACATGATTTAGCTCCAAATCAATGCGAAATAGAAGGCCGATTTTCGAATCCATGCGAAACAAATGGTTTAGCTTCAAGTACTTGTGATATACTAGATTTAGCTTCTACAGCATGCGAAACAAACGATTTAGCTTTAAATCCATGCGATAGAAACGAGTTAGCTTCAAATCCATGAGAAAAACATGATTTAGCTTCAAATCATTGCGAAATAGAAGGCTGATCTTCCAATCCATGCGAAACGAATGGTTTAGGTTCAAATACTTGTGATATACATGATTTAGCTTCAACTGCATACGAAAGAAATGTGTTAGCCTTAAATCCATGCGAAACACATGATTTAGCTCCAAATCAATGCGAAGTAGAAGGCTTAGCATCAAATCCATGCGACACAAATGATTTAGCTTCAAATAATTGCCACATAAGTGATATAGCTACAAATGCAGGAGAAACAAACGAGAGAGCTTCAAATCCAAGCGTAACGCATGATTTAGTTTCTAATCAATGCGAAGTATAAGGCTTAGCTTCAAATCCATGCGAAACAAATGGGTTAGCTTCAAATACTTGCGATATACATGATTTTGCTTCAACTGCATGCGAAACAAACGAGTTAGCTTCAAATCCATGCGAAACGAACGAGTTAGTTTGAAATCCATGCGAAACTCATGACTTCGCTTCAAATCAATGCGAAATAGAAGGCCGATTTTCGAATCCATACGAAACAAATGGTTTAACTTCAAATACTTGTGATATACTAGATTTAGCTTCAACAGCATGCTAAACAAACGAGTTAGCTTTAAATTCATGCTAAACAAACGAGTTAGCTTCAAATCCATGAGAAACACACGATTTAGCTTCAAATCAATGCGAAATAGAAGGCTGTTTTTTGAATCCATGCACAACAAATGGTTTAGGTTCAAATACTTGTGATATACATGATTTAGCTTCAACTGCATACGAATGAAACGTGTTACCTTTAAATCCATGCGAAACACATGATTTAGCTCCAAATCAATGCGAAGTAGAAAGCTTAGCATCAAATCCATGCGACACAAATGATTTAGCTTCAAATACTTGCCATATAAGTGATATAGCTTCAAATGCAGGAGAAATAAACGAGAGATCTTCAAATCCAAGCGTAACACATGATTTAACTTCAAATCAATGCGAAGTAGAAAGCTTAGCATCAACTCCATGCGACACAAATGATTCAGCTTCAAATACTTGCCATATAAGTGATATAGCTTCAAATTCAGGAGAAATAAACGAGAGAGCTTCACATCCAAACGAAACACTTGATTTGGCTTCAAATCAATGCGAAGTGGAAGGCACAGCTCCAAATCCATGCAAATCAAATGGCTTGGCTTTAAATACTTGTGATATACATGATTTAGCTTCAACTGCATGCGAAACAAACGTGTTAGCTTTAAATCCATGCGAAACACATGATTGAGCTCCAAATCAATGCGAAGTAGAAGGCATTGCTCCAAATCCATGGGAATCAAACGGTTTAGCTTCAAATACTTGTGATATACTAGATTTAGCTTCAACAGCATGCGAAACAAACGAGTTAGCTTTAAATCCATGCGATAGAAACGAGTTAGCTTCAAATCCATTAGAAACACATGATTTAGTTTCAAATCAATGCGAAATAGAAGGCTGATTTTCGAATCCATGCAAAACAAGTGGTTTAGCTTCAAATACGTGTGATATACATGATTTAGCTTCAACTGCATGCGAAACAAATGTGTTAGCTTTAAAACCATGCGAAACACATGATTTAGCTCCAAATCAATGCGAAGTAGAAGGCATTGCTCCAAATCCATGGGAATCAAATTGTTTAGCTTCAGATACTTGTGATATACATGATTTAGCTGCAACAGCATGCGAAACAAACGAGTTAGCTTCACATCCGTGCGAAACACATGATTTAGCTTCAAGTTCATGCGAAACACATGGATTAGATTAATATTCATGCGAAACAAATGGTTCAGCTTCAAATACTTGTGATATGCCTGATTTGGCCTCAACTGCATGAGAAACAAACGAGTTAGCTTCAAATCCATACGAAATACATGATTTAGCTCCAAATCAATGCGATGTAGAAGGCTTGACTTCAAATCCATGCGACACAAATGATTTAGCTTCAAATACTTGCGATATAAATCATATAGCTAAAAATGCAGGCGAAACAAACGAGTTAGCTTCTAATCAGTGCAAAGTAGAAGGTTTATCTTCAAATTCATGCGAAGCAAATCATTTAGCTTCAAATATTTGCGATATATGTGATATAGATACAAATGCAGGCGAAACAAACGAGATAGCTTCAAATCCATGCGAAACAAATGATTTAGCATCAGATACATGCGATATAAGTGATATAGCTTCAAATGCAGGGGAAACCAACGGGTTAGCTTCAAAACCATGCCAAACAGATGATTAAGATTCAAATTCATGAGAAACAAATGGTTTAGCTTCATATTCTTGCGAAACAAGATGTTTAGCTTCAGATACTTGCGATATAAGTGATATAGCTTCAAATGGAGTCGAAACAAACGAGTTTGCTTCAAATCCAAGCGAATTACATGATTTATCTTCAAATCAATGCGATTTAGAAGGTTTAGCTTCAAATCCACGCGAAACACATGATTTAGCTTCAAATTAATGCGAAGTAGAAGGCTTTGCTTCCAATCCAAGCGAAACACATGATTTAACTTCAAATCAATGCGAAGTAGAAGGCTTAGCTTCGAATCCATGAGAAACAAATGATTTAGCTTCAGATACTTGCGATATAATTGATATAGCTGCATACGCAGGCGAAACAAAAGAGTTAGCTTCAAGTGCAAGCGAAACACTTGATTTAGCTTCAAATCAATGCGAAGTAGAAGGCTTAGCTTCGAATCCATGAGAAACAAATGATTCAGCTTCAGATACTTGCGATATAATTGATATAGCTTCATACGCAGGCGAAACAAAAGAGTTAGCTTCATATGCAAGCAAACACATGATTTAGCTTCAAATCAATGCGATGTAGAAGGTTTAGCTTCCAAATCCGTGCGAAACACATGATTTAGCATCAAATCCAAGCGAAACACATGATTTTGCTCCAAATCAATGCGATCTAGAAGGCTTAGCTTCAAATCCAAGCGACACTAATCATTTAGCTTTAAATACTTGCGATTTAAGTGATGCAGCTTCAAATGCAGGCGTTACAAACGAGTTAGCTTCAAATGCAGGAGAAACAATCGAGTGATATACAAATCAAAGGGTAACACATGATTTAACTTCAAATCAATGCGAAGTAGAAGGCATAGATTCAAATCCATGCGATACAAATGGTTTAGCTTCAAATACTTGGGATAAACATGATTTAGATCCAACTGCATGCGAAAGAAACGAGTTAGCTTCAAATCCAATTGAAACAAACGAGTTAGCTTAAAATCCAAGCGAAACAAACGAGTTAGCTTGAAATCAATGCGAAACACTTGCTTTAGCTTCAAATCAATGCGAAGTAGAAGGCCTAACTTCAAATCCATGCGATACAAATGATTTAGCTTCAAATACTTGCGAATATAAATGATATAGCTTCAAATGCTGGCGAAACAAACGAGTTAGCTTCAAATCCATGGGAAACACATGATTTAGCATCAAATCAATGCGAAGTAGAAGGCATAGCTTCAAATCTATGCGAAACAAATGGTTTCGCTTCAAATACTTGTGATATACATGATTTAGCTTCAACTGCATGCGAAACAAACGCTTTACCTTCAAATCCAAGCGAAACACATTATTTAGGTTCAAATCAATGCGAAGTGGAAGGCTTAGCTTCAATTACATGAGAAACAAATGGCTTAGCTGCAGATAATTGCGTTATAAGTGATATAGCTTCATATGCAGACGAAACAATCGAGTTAGCTTCAAATCAATGCGAAGTAGAAGTCATATCTTCAAATCCACGCGATACAAATGGTTTAGCTTCAAATACTTGTGCTATACATGATTTATCTTCAAATGCAGGCGAAACAAAAGAGTTAGCTTCAAATCCAAGCGAAACACATGATTTAGATTCAAATCAATGCGAAATAGGAGGCTTAGCTTCAAATCAATGCGACGTAGAAGGCTTATCATCAAATCAATGCGAAACAAATGGTTTAGCTTCAAATACTTGTGATATACATGATTTATGTCCAAATGCAGGCGAAACAAAAGAGTTAGCTTCAAATCCATGCGAAACACATGATTTAGCTTCAAATCAATGCGAAGTACAAGGCTTATGTTCAAATACATGAAAAGCATATGATTTATCATCAGATAATTGCGATATAAGTGATATAGCTTCAAATGCACGCGATACAATCGAGTTAACTTCAAGTCCATGCGAATCACGTGATTTAGCTTCAAATCAATGCGAAGTAGAAGGCTTAGCTTCAAATCCATGCGAATCAAACGGTTTAGCTTCAAATATTTGTGATATACATGATTTATGTTCAAATGCATGCGAAACAAACGAGTTAGCTTCAAATACTTGTGATATACATGATTTAGCTTCAAATCAATGCGAAGTAGAAGGATTATCTTCGAATCCGCGCGAAACAATTGGTGTAGCTTCAAATACTGGTGATATGCATGATTTAGCTTCAACTGCATGCGAAACAAACGAGTTAGCTTCAAATCCAGCCGAAACACATGATTTAGCTTCAAATCAATGCGAAGTAGAAGGCTTAGCTCCAAATCCATGCGAATCAAATTGTTTAGCTTCAAATACTTGTGATATATATGATTTATGTCCAAATACAGGCGAAGAAAACGAGTTAGCTTCAATTCCATGCGAAACATACGATTTAGCTTCATTCAGTGCGAAATAGAAGGCTTAGATTCAAATACATGAGAAGCAAATGATTTATCTTCAGATAATTGCGATATAAGTGATATAGATTCAAATGCAGTCGAATCAATCGAGTTGGCTTCAAATTAATGCGAAGTAGGGGGCTTATCTTCAAATCCATGCGAATCAAACGGTTTAGCTTCAAATATTTGTGATATACATGATTTATCTTCAACTGCATGCAAAACAAACGAGTTAGCTTCAAATACTTGTGATATACATGATTTAGCTTCAAATCAATGCGAAGTAGAAGGATTATCTTCGAATCCACGCGAAACAATTGGTGTAGCTTCAAATACTGGTGATATGCATGATTTAGCTTCAACTGCATGCGAAACAAACGAGTTAGCTTGAAATCCAGCCGAAACACATGATTTAGCTTCAAATACTTGTGATATACATGATTTATGTCCAAATGCAGGCGAAACAAAAGAGTTAGCTTCAAATCCATGCGAAACACATGATTTAGCTTCAAATCAATGCGAAGTACAAGGCTTATGTTCAAATACATGAAAAACATATGATTTATCATCAGATAATTGCGATATAAGTGATATAGCGTCAAATGCACGCGATACAATCGAGTTAACTTCAAGTCCATGCGAATCACGTGATTTAGCTTCAAATCAAAGCGAAGTAGAAGGCTTAGTTTCAAATCCTTGCGAAATAAATGGTATAGCTTCAAATACTTGTGATATAAATGATTTAGCATCAAATACAGGCGAAGAAAACGAGTTAGCTTCAATTCCATGCGAAACATATGATTTAGCTTCAAATCAGTGCGAAATAGACGGCTTAGATTCAAATACATGAGAAGCAAATGATTTATCTTCAGATAATTGCGATATAAGTGATATAGATTCAAATGCAGTCGAATCAATCGTGTTAGCTTCAAATCCATGCGATGTAGGAGGATTATCTTCAAATCCATTGCGAAACAAATGGTTTAGCTTCAAATACTTGTGATATACATGATTTAGCTTCAACTGTATGCGAAACAAACGAGTTAGCTTCAAATTCAAGCGAAACACATGATTTACGTTCAAATCAATGCGAAATATAAGGCTAAGCTTCAAATCAATGCGACGTAGAAGGCTTATCATCAAATCAATGTGAAACAAGTGGTTTAGCTTCAAATACTTGTGATATACAATGATTTAGCTTCAACAGCATGCGAAACAAACGAGTTAGCTTCAAATCCAAGCGAAACAAATGATTTATCTTCAAATCAATGCGAAGTTAAAGGCTTTGCTTCAAATCCATGGGAAGCGAATGGTTTAGCTTCAAATACTTGTGATATACATGATTTATCTCCAAATACAGGCGAAAAAAACGAGTTAGCTTCAAAACCAAGCGAAACACATGATTTAGATTCAAATCAATGCGAAGTAGAAGGCTTAGCTTCAAATTCATGCGAAACAAATGGTTTAGCTTCAAATACTTGTGATATACATGATTCAGCTTCAAATGCATGCGATACAAACGAGTTAGCTTCAAAACCAAGCGAAACACATGATTTAGCTTCAAATCAATGCGAAGTAGAAGGCTTAGCACCAAATCCATGCGAATCAAATTGTTTAGCTTCAAATACTTGTGATATACATGATTTATGTCCAAATGCATGCGAAACAAACGAGTTAGCTTCAAATCCAAGCGAAACACATGATTTAGATTCAAATCAATGCGAAATAGGAGGCTTAGCTTCAAATCAATGCGACGTAGAAGGCTTATCATCAAATCAATGCGAAACAAATGGTTTAGCTTCAAATACTTGTGATATACATGATTTATGACCAAATGCAGGCGAAACAAAAGAGTTAGCTTCAAATCCATGCGAAACACATGATTTAGCTTCAAATCAATGCGAAGTACAAGGCTTATGTTCAAATACATGAAAAACATATGATTTATCATCAGATAATTGCGATATAAGTGATATAGCTTCAAATGCACGCGATACAATCGAGTTAACTTCAAGTCCATGCGAATCACGTGATTTAGCTTCAAATCAAAGCGAAGTAGAAGGCTTAGTTTCAAATCCTTGCGAAATAAATGATTTAGCTTCAAATACTTGTGATATACATGATTTAGCTTCAAATACAGGCGAGGAAAACGAGTTAGCTTCAAATCCAAGCGAAACACATTATTTGGGTTCAAATCAATGCGAAATAGACGGCTTAGCTTCAAATACATGAGAAACAAATGATTTATCTTCAGATAATTGCGATATAAGTGATATAGATTCAAATGCAGTCGAATCAATCGAGTTAGCTTCAAATCCATGCGAAGTAGGAGGATTATCTTCAAATCCATGCGAAACAAATGTTTTAGCTTCAAATACTTGTGATATACACGATTTAGCATCAACTGCATGCGAAACAAACGCTTTACCTTCAAATCCAAGCGAAACACATTATTTAGGTTCAAATCAATGCGAAGTGGAAGGCTTAGCTTCAAATACATGAGAAACAAATGGCTTAGCTGCAGATAATTGCGTTATAAGTAATATAGCTTCATATGCAGACGAAACAATCGAGTTAGCTTCAAATCAATGCGAAGTAGAAGTCATATCTTCAAATCCACGCGATACAAATGGTTTAGCTTCAAATACTTGTGCTATACATGATTTATCTTCAAATGCAGGCGAAACAAAAAAGTTAGCATCAAAACCAAGCGAAACACATCATTTAGCTTCAAATTCATGCGAATCACATGGTTTAGCTCAATGTTCATGCGAAACAGATGGTTTATATTCAGCCACTTGTGATAAACATGATTTAGCTTCAACTGCATGCGAAACAAACGAGTTAGCTTCAAAACCAAGCGAAACACATGATTTAGATTCAAATCAATGCGAAATAGGAGGCTTAGCTTCAAATCAATGCGACGTAGAAGACTTATCATCAAATCAATGCGAAACAAATGGTTTAGCTTCAAATACTTGTGATATACATGATTTATGTCCAAATGCAGGCGAAACAAAAGAGTTAGCTTCAAATCCATGCGAAACACATGATTTAGCTTCAAATCAATGCGAAGTACAAGGCTTATGTTCAAATACATGAAAAACATATGATTTATCATCAGATAATTGCGATATAAGTGATATAGCTTCAAATGCACGCGATACAATCGAGTTAACTTCAAGTCCATGCGAATCACGTGATTTAGCTTCAAATCAATGCGAAGTAGAAGGCTTAGCTTCAAATCCATGCGAATCAAACGGTTTAGCTTCAAATACTTGTGATATACATGATTTAGCTTCAAATACAGGCGAAGAAAACGAGTTAGCTTCAATTCCATGCGAAACATATGATTTAGCTTCATTCAGTGCGAAATAGACCGCTTAGCTTCAAATACATGAGAAACAAATGATCTATCTTCAGATAATTGCGATATAAGTGATATAGATTCAAATGCAGTCGAATCAATCGAGTTAGCTTCAAAACCAAGCGAAAAACATGATTTAGATTCAAATCGATGCGAAGTAGAAGGCTTAGCTTCAAATTCATGCGAAACAAATGGTTTGGCTTCAAATACTTGTGATATACATGATTTAGCTTTAACTGCATGCGTAACAAACGAGTTAGCTTCAAAACCAAGCAAAACACATGATTTAGCTGCAAATCAATGCGAAGTAGAAGGCTTAGCTTCAAATCCATGCGAATCAAACGGTTTAGCTTCAAATATTTGTGATATACATGATTTATGTTCAAATGCATGCGAAACAAACGAGTTAGCTTCAAATACTTGTGATATACATGATTTAGCTTCAAATCAATGCGAAGTAGAAGGATTATCTTCGAATCCACGCGAAACAATTGGTGTAGCTTCAAATACTGGTGATATGCATGATTTAGCTTCAACTGCATGCGAAACAAACGAGTTAGCTTCAAGTCCATGCGAATCACGTGATTTAGCTTCAAATCAATGCGAAGTAGAAGGCTTAGCTTCAAATCCATGCGAATCAAACGGTTTAGCTTCAAATATTTGTGATATACATGATTTATGTTCAAATGCATGCGAAACAAACGAGTTAGCTTCAAATACTTGTGATATACATGATTTAGCTTCAAATCAATGCGAAGTAGAAGGATTATCTTCGAATCCACGCGAAACAATTGGTGTAGCTTCAAATACTGGTGATATGCATGATTTAGCTTCAACTGCATGCGAAACAAACGAGTTAGCTTCAAATCCAGCCGAAACACATGATTTTGCTTCAAATCAATGCGAAGTAGAAGGCTTAGCTCCAAATCCATGCGAATCAAATTGTTTAGCTTCAAATACTTGTGATATACATGATTTATGTCCAAATGCAGGCGAAACACAAGAGTTAGCTTCAAATCCATGCGAAGCACATGATTTAGCTTCAAATCAATGCGAAGTACAAGGCTTATGTTCAAATACATGAAAAACATATGATTTATCATCAGATAATTGCGATATAAGTGATATAGCTTCAAATGCACGCGATACAATCGAGATAACTTCAAGTCCATGCGAATCACGTGATTTAGCTTCAAATCAAAGCGAAGTAGAAGGCTTAGTTTCAAATCCTTGCGAAATAAATGATTTAGCTTCAAATACTTGTGATATACATGATTTAGCTTCAAATACAGGCGAAGAAAACGAGTTAGCTTCAATTCCATGCGAAACATATGATTTAGCTTCATTCAGTGCGAAATAGACGGCTTAGATTCAAATACATGAGAAGCAAATGATTTATCTTCAGATAATTGCGATATAAGTGATATAGATTCAAATGCAGTCGAATCAATCGAGTTAGCTTCAAATTAATGCGAAGTAGGAGGCTTATCTTCAAAGCCATGCGAAACAAATGGTTTAGCTTCAAATACTTGTGATATACATGATTTATCTCCAAATACAGGCGAAAAAAACGAGTTAGCTTCAAATCCAAGCGAAACACATTATTTGGGTTCAAATCAATGCGAAATAGACGGCGTAGCTTCAAATACATGAGAAACAAATGATTTATCTTCAGATAATTGCGATATAAGTGATATAGATTCAAATGCAGTCGAATCAATCGAGTTAGCTTCAAATCCATGCGAAGTAGGAGGATTATCTTCAAATCCATGCGAAACAAATGGCTTAGCTTCAAATACTTGTGATATACATGATTTAGCATCAACTGCATGCGAAACAAACGAGTTAGCTTCAAATCCAAGCGAAACACATGATTTACCTTCAAATCAATGCGAAATATAAGGCTTAGCTTCAAATCAATGCGACGTAGAAGGCTTATCATCAAATCAATATGAAACAAGTGGTTTAGCTTCAAATACTTGTGATATACATGATTTAGCTTCAACTGCATGCGAAACAAACGCTTTACCTTCAAATCCAAGCGAAACACATTATTTAGGTTCAAATCAATGCGAAGTGGAAGGTTTAGCTTCAAATACATGAGAAACAAATGGCTTAGCTGCAGATAATTGCGTTATAAGTGATATAGCTTCATATGCAGACGAAACAATCGAGTTAGCTTCAAATCAATGCGAAGTAGAAGTCATATCTTCAAATCCACGCGATACAAATGGTTTAGCTTCAAATACTTGTGCTATACATGATTTATCTTCAAATGCAGGCGAAACAAAAGAGTTAGCTTCAAATCCAAGCGAATCACATGATTTAGATTCAAATCAATGCGAAATAGGAGGCTTAGCTTCAAATCAATGCGACGTAGAAGGCTTATCATCAAATCAATGCGAAACAAATGGATTAGCTTCAAATACTTGTGATATACATGATTTATGTCCAAATGCAGGCGAAACAAAAGAGTTAGCTTCAAATCCATGCGAAACACATGATTTAGCTTCAAATCAATGCGAAGTACAAGGCTTATGTTCAAATACATGAAAAGCATATGATTTATCATCAGATAATTGCGATATAAGTGATATAGCTTCAAATGCACGCGATACAATCGAGTTAACTTCAAGTACATGCGAATCACGTGATTTAGCTTCAAATCAATGCGAAGTAGAAGGCTTAGCTTCAAATCCATGCGAATCAAACGGTTTAGCTTCAAATATTTGTGATATACATGATTTATGTTCAAATGCATGCGAAACAAACGAGTTAGCTTCAAATACTTGTGATATACATGATTTAGCTTCAAATCAATGCGAAGTAGAAGGATTATCTTCGAATCCGCGCGAAACAATTGGTGTAGCTTCAAATACTGGTGATATGCATGATTTAGCTTCAACTGCATGCGAAACAAACGAGTTAGCTTGAAATCCAGCCGAAACACATGATTTAGCTTCAAATACTTGTGATATACATGATTTATGTCCAAATGCAGGCGAAACAAAAGAGTTAGCTTCAAATCCATGCGAAACACATGATTTAGCTTCAAATCAATGCGAAGTACAAGGCTTATGTTCAAATACATGAAAAACATATGATTTATCATCAGATAATTGCGATATAAGTGATATAGCGTCAAATGCACGCGATACAATCGAGTTAACTTCAAGTCCATGCGAATCACGTGATTTAGCTTCAAATCAAAGCGAAGTAGAAGGCTTAGTTTCAAATCCTTGCGAAATAAATGGTATAGCTTCAAATACTTGTGATATAAATGATTTAGCATCAAATACAGGCGAAGAAAACGAGTTAGCTTCAATTCCATGCGAAACATATGATTTAGCTTCAAATCAGTGCGAAATAGACGGCTTAGATTCAAATACATGAGAAGCAAATGATTTATCTTCAGATAATTGCGATATAAGTGATATAGATTCAAATGCAGTCGAATCAATCGTGTTAGCTTCAAATCCATGCGATGTAGGAGGATTATCTTCAAATCCATTGCGAAACAAATGGTTTAGCTTCAAATACTTGTGATATACATGATTTAGCTTCAACTGTATGCGAAACAAACGAGTTAGCTTCAAATCCAAGCGAAACACATGATTTACGTTCAAATCAATGCGAAATATAAGGCTAAGCTTCAAATCAATGCGACGTAGAAGGCTTATCATCAAATCAATGTGAAACAAGTGGTTTAGCTTCAAATACTTGTGATATACAATGATTTAGCTTCAACAGCATGCGAAACAAACGAGTTAGCTTCAAATCCAAGCGAAACAAATGATTTATCTTCAAATCAATGCGAAGTTAAAGGCTTTGCTTCAAATCCATGGGAAGCGAATGGTTTAGCTTCAAATACTTGTGATATACATGATTTATCTCCAAATACAGGCGAAAAAAACGAGTTAGCTTCAAAACCAAGCGAAACACATGATTTAGATTCAAATCAATGCGAAGTAGAAGGCTTAGCTTCAAATTCATGCGAAACAAATGGTTTAGCTTCAAATACTTGTGATATACATGATTCAGCTTCAAATGCATGCGATACAAACGAGTTAGCTTCAAAACCAAGCGAAACACATGATTTAGATTCAAATCAATGCGAAGTAGAAGGCTTAGCTTCAAATCCATGCGAATCAAACGGTTTAGCTTCAAATATTTGTGATATACATGATTTATGTTCAAATGCATGCGAAACAAACGAGTTAGCTTCAAATACTTGTGATATACATGATTTAGCTTCAAATCAATGCGAAGTAGAAGGATTATCTTCGAATCCACGCGAAACAATTGGTGTAGCTTCAAATACTGGTGATATGCATGATTTAGCTTCAACTGCATGCGAAACAAACGAGTTAGCTTCAAATCCAGCCGAAACACATGATTTTGCTTCAAATCAATGCGAAGTAGAAGGCTTAGCTCCAAATCCATGCGAATCAAATTGTTTAGCTTCAAATACTTGTGATATACATGATTTATGTCCAAATGCAGGCGAAACACAAGAGTTAGCTTCAAATCCATGCGAAACACATGATTTAGCTTCAAATCAATGCGAAGTACAAGGCTTATGTTCAAATACATGAAAAACATATGATTTATCATCAGATAATTGCGATATAAGTGATATAGCTTCAAATGCACGCGATACAATCGAGATAACTTCAAGTCCATGCGAATCACGTGATTTAGCTTCAAATCAAAGCGAAGTAGAAGGCTTAGTTTCAAATCCTTGCGAAATAAATGATTTAGCTTCAAATACTTGTGATATACATGATTTAGCTTCAAATACAGGCGAAGAAAACGAGTTAGCTTCAATTCCATGCGAAACATATGATTTAGCTTCATTCAGTGCGAAATAGACGGCTTAGATTCAAATACATGAGAAGCAAATGATTTATCTTCAGATAATTGCGATATAAGTGATATAGATTCAAATGCAGTCGAATCAATCGAGTTAGCTTCAAATTAATGCGAAGTAGGAGGCTTATCTTCAAAGCCATGCGAAACAAATGGTTTAGCTTCAAATACTTGTGATATACATGATTTATCTCCAAATACAGGCGAAAAAAACGAGTTAGCTTCAAATCCAAGCGAAACACATTATTTGGGTTCAAATCAATGCGAAATAGACGGCTTAGCTTCAAATACATGAGAAACAAATGATTTATCTTCAGATAATTGCGATATAAGTGATATAGATTCAAATGCAGTCGAATCAATCGAGTTAGCTTCAAATCCATGCGAAGTAGGAGGATTATCTTCAAATCCATGCGAAACAAATGGCTTAGCTTCAAATACTTGTGATATACATGATTTAGCATCAACTGCATGCGAAACAAACGAGTTAGCTTCAAATCCAAGCGAAACACATGATTTACCTTCAAATCAATGCGAAATATAAGGCTTAGCTTCAAATCAATGCGACGTAGAAGGCTTATCATCAAATCAATATGAAACAAGTGGTTTAGCTTCAAATACTTGTGATATACATGATTTAGCTTCAACTGCATGCGAAACAAACGCTTTACCTTCAAATCCAAGCGAAACACATTATTTAGGTTCAAATCAATGCGAAGTGGAAGGTTTAGCTTCAAATACATGAGAAACAAATGGCTTAGCTGCAGATAATTGCGTTATAAGTGATATAGCTTCATATGCAGACGAAACAATCGAGTTAGCTTCAAATCAATGCGAAGTAGAAGTCATATCTTCAAATCCACGCGATACAAATGGTTTAGCTTCAAATGCTTGTGCTATACATGATTTATCTTCAAATGCAGGCGAAACAAAAGAGTTAGCTTCAAATCCAAGCGAATCACATGATTTAGATTCAAATCAATGCGAAATAGGAGGCTTAGCTTCAAATCAATGCGACGTAGAAGGCTTATCATCAAATCAATGCGAAACAAATGGATTAGCTTCAAATACTTGTGATATACATGATTTATGTCCAAATGCAGGCGAAACAAAAGAGTTAGCTTCAAATCCATGCGAAACACATGATTTAGCTTCAAATCAATGCGAAGTACAAGGCTTATGTTCAAATACATGAAAAACATATGATTTATCATCAGATAATTGCGATATAAGTGATATAGCTTCAAATGCACGCGATACAATCGAGTTAGCTTCAAATCCAAGCGAAACACATGATTTATCTTCAAATCAATGCGAAGTTGAAGGCATTGCTTCAAATCCATGCGAAGCGAATGGTTTAGCTCTAAATACTTGTGATATACGTGATTTATCTCCAAATACAGGCGAAAAAAACGAGTTAGCTTCAAATCCAAGCGAAACACATTATTTAGGTTCAAATCAATGCGAAATAGACCGCTTAGCTTCAAATACATGTGAAACAAATGATCTATCTTCAGATAATTGCGATATAAGTGATATAGATTCAAATGCAGTCGAATCAATCGAGTTAGCTTCAAAACCAAGCGAAAAACATGATTTAGATTCAAATCGATGCGAAGTAGAAGGCTTAGCTTCAAATTCATGCGAAACAAATGGTTTGGCTTCAAATACTTGTGATATACATGATTTAGCTTTAACTGCATGCGTAACAAACGAGTTAGCTTCAAAACCAAGCAAAACACATGATTTAGCTGCAAATCAATGCGAAGTAGAAGGCTTAGCTTCAAATCCATGCGAATAAAACGGTTTAGCTTCAAATATTTGTGATATACATGATTTATGTTCAAATGCATGCGAAACAAACGAGTTAGCTTCAAATACTTGTGATATACATGATTTAGCTTCAAATCAATGCGAAGTAGAAGGATTATCTTCGAATCCACGCGAAACAATTGGTGTAGCTTCAAATACTGGTGATATGCATGATTTAGCTTCAACTGCATGCGAAACAAACGAGTTAGCTTCAAGTCCATGCGAATCACGTGATTTAGCTTCAAATCAATGCGAAGTAGAAGGCTTAGCTTCAAATCCATGCGAATCAAACGGTTTAGCTTCAAATATTTGTGATATACATGATTTATGTTCAAATGCATGCGAAACAAACGAGTTAGCTTCAAATACTTGTGATATACATGATTTAGCTTCAAATCAATGCGAAGTAGAAGGATTATCTTCGAATCCACGCGAAACAATTGGTGTAGCTTCAAATACTGGTGATATGCATGATTTAGCTTCAACTGCATGCGAAACAAACGAGTTAGCTTCAAATCCAGCCGAAACACATGATTTTGCTTCAAATCAATGCGAAGTAGAAGGCTTAGCTCCAAATCCATGCGAATCAAATTGTTTAGCTTCAAATACTTGTGATATACATGATTTATGTCCAAATGCAGGCGAAACACAAGAGTTAGCTTCAAATCCATGCGAAACACATGATTTAGCTTCAAATCAATGCGAAGTACAAGGCTTATGTTCAAATACATGAAAAACATATGATTTATCATCAGATAATTGCGATATAAGTGATATAGCTTCAAATGCACGCGATACAATCGAGATAACTTCAAGTCCATGCGAATCACGTGATTTAGCTTCAAATCAAAGCGAAGTAGAAGGCTTAGTTTCAAATCCTTGCGAAATAAATGATTTAGCTTCAAATACTTGTGATATACATGATTTAGCTTCAAATACAGGCGAAGAAAACGAGTTAGCTTCAATTCCATGCGAAACATATGATTTAGCTTCATTCAGTGCGAAATAGACGGCTTAGATTCAAATACATGAGAAGCAAATGATTTATCTTCAGATAATTGCGATATAAGTGATATAGATTCAAATGCAGTCGAATCAATCGAGTTAGCTTCAAATTAATGCGAAGTAGGAGGCTTATCTTCAAAGCCATGCGAAACAAATGGTTTAGCTTCAAATACTTGTGATATACATGATTTATCTCCAAATACAGGCGAAAAAAACGAGTTAGCTTCAAATCCAAGCGAAACACATTATTTGGGTTCAAATCAATGCGAAATAGACGGCTTAGCTTCAAATACATGAGAAACAAATGATTTATCTTCAGATAATTGCGATATAAGTGATATAGATTCAAATGCAGTCGAATCAATCGAGTTAGCTTCAAATCCATGCGAAGTAGGAGGATTATCTTCAAATCCATGCGAAACAAATGGCTTAGCTTCAAATACTTGTGATATACATGATTTAGCATCAACTGCATGCGAAACAAACGAGTTAGCTTCAAATCCAAGCGAAACACATGATTTACCTTCAAATCAATGCGAAATATAAGGCTTAGCTTCAAATCAATGCGACGTAGAAGGCTTATCATCAAATCAATATGAAACAAGTGGTTTAGCTTCAAATACTTGTGATTTACATGATTTAGCTTCAACTGCATGCGAAACAAACGCTTTACCTTCAAATCCAAGCGAAACACATTATTTAGGTTCAAATCAATGCGAAGTGGAAGGCTTAGCTTCAAATACATGAGAAACAAATGGCTTAGCTGCAGATAAATTGCGTTATAAGTGATATAGCTTCATATGCAGACGAAACAATCGAGTTAGCTTCAAATCAATGCGAAGTAGAAGTCATATCTTCAAATCCACGCGATACAAATGGTTTAGCTTCAAATACTTGTGCTATACATGATTTATCTTCAAATGCAGGCGAAACAAAAGAGTTAGCTTCAAATCCAAGCGAATCACATGATTTAGATTCAAATCAATGCGAAATAGGAGGCTTAGCTTCAAATCAATGCGACGTAGAAGGCTTATCATCAAATCAATGCGAAACAAATGGTTTAGCTTCAAATACTTGTGATATACATGATTTATGTCCAAATGCAGGCGAAACAAAAGAGTTAGCTTCAAATCCATGCGAAACACATGATTTAGCTTCAAATCAATGCGAAGTACAAGGCTTATGTTCAAATACATGAAAAAGATATGATTTATCATCAGATAATTGCGATATAAGTGATATAGCTTCAAATGCACGCGATACAATCGAGTTAACTTCAAGTCCATGCGAATCACGTGATTTAGCTTCAAATCAAAGCGAAGTAGAAGGCTTAGTTTCAAATCCTTGCGAAATAAATGATTTAGCTTCAAATACTTGTGATATACATGATTTAGCTTCAAATACAGGCGAAGAAAACGAGTTAGCTTCAATTCCATGCGAAACATATGATTTAGCTTCAAATCAGTGCGAAATAGACGGCTTAGATTCAAATACATGAGAAGCAAATGATTTATCTTCAGATAGTTGCGATATAAGTAATATAGATTCAAATGCAGTCGAATCAATCGAGTTAGCTTCAAATTAATGCGAAGTAGGAGGCTTATCTTCAAAGCCATGCGAAACAAATGGTTTAGCTTCAAATACTTGTGATATACATGATTTATCTCCAAATACAGGCGAAAAAACGAGTTAGCTTCAAATCCAAGCGAAACACATTATTTGGGTTCAAATCAATGCGAAATAGACGGCTTAGCTTCAAATACATGAGAAACAAATGATTCATCTTCAGATAATTGCGATATAAGTGATATAGATTCAAATGCAGTCGAATCAATCGAGTTAGCTTCAAATCCATGCGAAGTAGGAGGATTATCTTCAAATCCATGCGAAACAAATGGTTTAGTTTCAAATACTTGTGATATACATGATTTAGCATCAACTGCATGCGAAACAAACGAGTTAGCTTCAAATCCAAGCGAAACACATGATTTACCTTCAAATCAATGCGAAATATAAGGCTTAGCTTCAAATCAATGCGACGTAGAAGGCTTATCATCAAATCAATATGAAACAAGTGGTTTAGCTTCAAATACTTGTGATATACATGATTTAGCTTCAACTGCATGCGAAACAAACGATATACCTTCAAATCCACGCGAAACACATTATTTAGGTTCAAATCAATGCGAAGTGGAAGGCTTAGCTTCAAATACATGAGAAACAAATGGCTTAGCTGAAGATAATTGCGTTATAAGTGATATAGCTTCATATGCAGACGAAACAATCGAGTTAGCTTCAAATCAATGCGAAGTAGAAGTCATATCTTCAAATCCACGCGATACAAATGGTTTAGCTTCAAATACTTGTGCTATACATGATTTATCTTCAAATGCAGGCGAAACAAAAGAGTTAGCTTCAAAACCAAGCGAAACACATCATTTAGCTTCAAATTCATGCGAATCACATGGTTTAGCTCAATATTCATGCGAAACAGATGGTTTATATTCAGATACTTGTGATAAACATGATTTAGCTTCAACTGCATGCGAAACAAACGAGTTAGCTTCAAATCCAAGCGAAACACATGATTTACATTCAAATCAATGCGAAATAGAAGGCTTAGCTTCAAATCAATGCGACGTAGAAGGCTTATCATCAAATTAATGTGAAACAAGTGGTTTAGCTTCAAATACTTGTGATATACATGATTTAACTTCAACTGCATGCGAAACAAACGAGTTAGCTTCAAAACCAAGCAAAACACATGATTTAGCTGCAAATCAATGCGAAGTAGAAGGCTTAGCTTCAAATTCATGCGAATAAAACGGTTTAGCTTCAAATATTTGTGATATACATGATTTATGTTCAAATGCATGCGAAACAAACGAGTTAGCTTCAAATACTTGTGATATACATGATTTAGCTTCAAATCAATGCGAAGTAGAAGGATTATCTTCGAATCCACGCGAAACAATTGGTGTAGCTTCAAATACTGGTGATATGCATGATTTAGCTTCAACTGCATGCGAAACAAACGAGTTAGCTTCAAGTCCATGCGAATCACGTGATTTAGCTTCAAATCAATGCGAAGTAGAAGGCTTAGCTTCAAATCCATGCGAATCAAACGGTTTAGCTTCAAATATTTGTGATATACATGATTTATGTTCAAATGCATGCGAAACAAACGAGTTAGCTTCAAATACTTGTGATATACATGATTTAGCTTCAAATCAATGCGAAGTAGAAGGATTATCTTCGAATCCACGCGAAACAATTGGTGTAGCTTCAAATACTGGTGATATGCATGATTTAGCTTCAACTGCATGCGAAACAAACGAGTTAGCTTCAAATCCAGCCGAAACACATGATTTTGCTTCAAATCAATGCGAAGTAGAAGGCTTAGCTCCAAATCCATGCGAATCAAATTGTTTAGCTTCAAATACTTGTGATATACATGATTTATGTCCAAATGCAGGCGAAACACAAGAGTTAGCTTCAAATCCATGCGAAACACATGATTTAGCTTCAAATCAATGCGAAGTACAAGGCTTATGTTCAAATACATGAAAAACATATGATTTATCATCAGATAATTGCGATATAAGTGATATAGCTTCAAATGCACGCGATACAATCGAGATAACTTCAAGTCCATGCGAATCACGTGATTTAGCTTCAAATCAAAGCGAAGTAGAAGGCTTAGTTTCAAATCCTTGCGAAATAAATGATTTAGCTTCAAATACTTGTGATATACATGATTTAGCTTCAAATACAGGCGAAGAAAACGAGTTAGCTTCAATTCCATGCGAAACATATGATTTAGCTTCATTCAGTGCGAAATAGACGGCTTAGATTCAAATACATGAGAAGCAAATGATTTATCTTCAGATAATTGCGATATAAGTGATATAGATTCAAATGCAGTCGAATCAATCGAGTTAGCTTCAAATTAATGCGAAGTAGGAGGCTTATCTTCAAAGCCATGCGAAACAAATGGTTTAGCTTCAAATACTTGTGATATACATGATTTATCTCCAAATACAGGCGAAAAAAACGAGTTAGCTTCAAATCCAAGCGAAACACATTATTTGGGTTCAAATCAATGCGAAATAGACGGCTTAGCTTCAAATACATGAGAAACAAATGATTTATCTTCAGATAATTGCGATATAAGTGATATAGATTCAAATGCAGTCGAATCAATCGAGTTAGCTTCAAATCCATGCGAAGTAGGAGGATTATCTTCAAATCCATGCGAAACAAATGGCTTAGCTTCAAATACTTGTGATATACATGATTTAGCATCAACTGCATGCGAAACAAACGAGTTAGCTTCAAATCCAAGCGAAACACATGATTTACCTTCAAATCAATGCGAAATATAAGGCTTAGCTTCAAATCAATGCGACGTAGAAGGCTTATCATCAAATCAATATGAAACAAGTGGTTTAGCTTCAAATACTTGTGATTTACATGATTTAGCTTCAACTGCATGCGAAACAAACGCTTTACCTTCAAATCCAAGCGAAACACATTATTTAGGTTCAAATCAATGCGAAGTGGAAGGCTTAGCTTCAAATACATGAGAAACAAATGGCTTAGCTGCAGATAAATTGCGTTATAAGTGATATAGCTTCATATGCAGACGAAACAATCGAGTTAGCTTCAAATCAATGCGAAGTAGAAGTCATATCTTCAAATCCACGCGATACAAATGGTTTAGCTTCAAATACTTGTGCTATACATGATTTATCTTCAAATGCAGGCGAAACAAAAGAGTTAGCTTCAAATCCAAGCGAATCACATGATTTAGATTCAAATCAATGCGAAATAGGAGGCTTAGCTTCAAATCAATGCGACGTAGAAGGCTTATCATCAAATCAATGCGAAACAAATGGTTTAGCTTCAAATACTTGTGATATACATGATTTATGTCCAAATGCAGGCGAAACAAAAGAGTTAGCTTCAAATCCATGCGAAACACATGATTTAGCTTCAAATCAATGCGAAGTACAAGGCTTATGTTCAAATACATGAAAAAGATATGATTTATCATCAGATAATTGCGATGTAAGTGATATAGCTTCAAATGCACGCGATACAATCGAGTTAACTTCAAGTCCATGCGAATCACGTGATTTAGCTTCAAATCAAAGCGAAGTAGAAGGTTAGTTTCAAATCCTTGCGAAATAAATGATTTAGCTTCAAATACTTGTGATATACATGATTTAGCTTCAAATACAGGCGAAGAAAACGAGTTAGCTTCAATTCCATGCGAAACATATGATTTAGCTTCAAATCAGTGCGAAATAGACGGCTTAGATTCAAATACATGAGAAGCAAATGATTTATCTTCAGATAGTTGCGATATAAGTAATATAGATTCAAATGCAGTCGAATCAATCGAGTTAGCTTCAAATTAATGCGAAGTAGGAGGCTTATCTTCAAAGCCATGCGAAACAAATGGTTTAGCTTCAAATACTTGTGATATACATGATTTATCTCCAAATACAGGCGAAAAAACGAGTTAGCTTCAAATCCAAGCGAAACACATTATTTGGGTTCAAATCAATGCGAAATAGACGGCTTAGCTTCAAATACATGAGAAACAAATGATTCATCTTCAGATAATTGCGATATAAGTGATATAGATTCAAATGCAGTCGAATCAATCGAGTTAGCTTCAAATCCATGCGAAGTAGGAGGATTATCTTCAAATCCATGCGAAACAAATGGTTTAGTTTCAAATACTTGTGATATACATGATTTAGCATCAACTGCATGCGAAACAAACGAGTTAGCTTCAAATCCAAGCGAAACACATGATTTACCTTCAAATCAATGCGAAATATAAGGCTTAGCTTCAAATCAATGCGACGTAGAAGGCTTATCATCAAATCAATATGAAACAAGTGGTTTAGCTTCAAATACTTGTGATATACATGATTTAGCTTCAACTGCATGCGAAACAAACGATATACCTTCAAATCCACGCGAAACACATTATTTAGGTTCAAATCAATGCGAAGTGGAAGGCTTAGCTTCAAATACATGAGAAACAAATGGCTTAGCTGAAGATAATTGCGTTATAAGTGATATAGCTTCATATGCAGACGAAACAATCGAGTTAGCTTCAAATCAATGCGAAGTAGAAGTCATATCTTCAAATCCACGCGATACAAATGGTTTAGCTTCAAATACTTGTGCTATACATGATTTATCTTCAAATGCAGGCGAAACAAAAGAGTTAGCTTCAAAACCAAGCGAAACACATCATTTAGCTTCAAATTCATGCGAATCACATGGTTTAGCTCAATATTCATGCGAAACAGATGGTTTATATTCAGATACTTGTGATAAACATGATTTAGCTTCAACTGCATGCGAAACAAACGAGTTAGCTTCAAATCCAAGCGAAACACATGATTTACATTCAAATCAATGCGAAATAGAAGGCTTAGCTTCAAATCAATGCGACGTAGAAGGCTTATCATCAAATTAATGTGAAACAAGTGGTTTAGCTTCAAATACTTGTGATATACATGATTTAACTTCAACTGCATGCGAAACAAACGAGTTAGCTTCAAATCCAAGCGAAACACATGATTTATCTTCAAATCAATGCGAAGTTGAAGGCATTGCTTCAAATCCATGCGAAGCGAATGGTTTAGCTCTAAATACTTGTGATATACGTGATTTATCTCCAAATACAGGCGAAAAAAACGAGTTAGCTTCAAATCCAAGCGAAACACATTATTTAGGTTCAAATCAATGCGAAATAGACCGCTTAGCTTCAAATACATGAGAAACAAATGATCTATCTTCAGATAATTGCGATATAAGTGATATAGATTCAAATGCAGTCGAATCAATCGAGTTAGCTTCAAAACCAAGCGAAAAACATGATTTAGATTCAAATCGATGCGAAGTAGAAGGCTTAGCTTCAAATTCATGCGAAACAAATGGTTTGGCTTCAAATACTTGTGATATACATGATTTAGCTTTAACTGCATGCGTAACAAACGAGTTAGCTTCAAAACCAAGCAAAACACATGATTTAGCTGCAAATCAATACGAAGTAGAAGGCTTAGCTTCAAATCCATGCGAATAAAACGGTTTAGCTTCAAATATTTGTGATATACATGATTTATGTTCAAATGCATGCGAAACAAACGAGTTAGCTTCAAATACTTGTGATATACATGATTTAGCTTCAAATCAATGCGAAGTAGAAGGATTATCTTCGAATCCACGCGAAACAATTGGTGTAGCTTCAAATACTGGTGATATGCATGATTTAGCTTCAACTGCATGCGAAACAAACGAGTTAGCTTCAAGTCCATGCGAATCACGTGATTTAGCTTCAAATCAATGCGAAGTAGAAGGCTTAGCTTCAAATCCATGCGAATCAAACGGTTTAGCTTCAAATATTTGTGATATACATGATTTATGTTCAAATGCATGCGAAACAAACGAGTTAGCTTCAAATACTTGTGATATACATGATTTAGCTTCAAATCAATGCGAAGTAGAAGGATTATCTTCGAATCCACGCGAAACAATTGGTGTAGCTTCAAATACTGGTGATATGCATGATTTAGCTTCAACTGCATGCGAAACAAACGAGTTAGCTTCAAGTCCATGCGAATCACGTGATTTAGCTTCAAATCAATGCGAAGTAGAAGGCTTAGCTTCAAATCCATGCGAATCAAACGGTTTAGCTTCAAATATTTGTGATATACATGATTTATGTTCAAATGCATGCGAAACAAACGAGTTAGCTTCAAATACTTGTGATATACATGATTTAGCTTCAAATCAATGCGAAGTAGAAGGATTATCTTCGAATCCACGCGAAACAATTGGTGTAGCTTCAAATACTGGTGATATGCATGATTTAGCTTCAACTGCATGCGAAACAAACGAGTTAGCTTCAAATCCAGCCGAAACACATGATTTTGCTTCAAATCAATGCGAAGTAGAAGGCTTAGCTCCAAATCCATGCGAATCAAATTGTTTAGCTTCAAATACTTGTGATATACATGATTTATGTCCAAATGCAGGCGAAACACAAGAGTTAGCTTCAAATCCATGCGAAACACATGATTTAGCTTCAAATCAATGCGAAGTACAAGGCTTATGTTCAAATACATGAAAAACATATGATTTATCATCAGATAATTGCGATATAAGTGATATAGCTTCAAATGCACGCGATACAATCGAGATAACTTCAAGTCCATGCGAATCACGTGATTTAGCTTCAAATCAAAGCGAAGTAGAAGGCTTAGTTTCAAATCCTTGCGAAATAAATGATTTAGCTTCAAATACTTGTGATATACATGATTTAGCTTCAAATACAGGCGAAGAAAACGAGTTAGCTTCAATTCCATGCGAAACATATGATTTAGCTTCATTCAGTGCGAAATAGACGGCTTAGATTCAAATACATGAGAAGCAAATGATTTATCTTCAGATAATTGCGATATAAGTGATATAGATTCAAATGCAGTCGAATCAATCGAGTTAGCTTCAAATTAATGCGAAGTAGGAGGCTTATCTTCAAAGCCATGCGAAACAAATGGTTTAGCTTCAAATACTTGTGATATACATGATTTATCTCCAAATACAGGCGAAAAAAACGAGTTAGCTTCAAATCCAAGCGAAACACATTATTTGGGTTCAAATCAATGCGAAATAGACGGCTTAGCTTCAAATACATGAGAAACAAATGATTTATCTTCAGATAATTGCGATATAAGTGATATAGATTCAAATGCAGTCGAATCAATCGAGTTAGCTTCAAATCCATGCGAAGTAGGAGGATTATCTTCAAATCCATGCGAAACAAATGGCTTAGCTTCAAATACTTGTGATATACATGATTTAGCATCAACTGCATGCGAAACAAACGAGTTAGCTTCAAATCCAAGCGAAACACATGATTTACCTTCAAATCAATGCGAAATATAAGGCTTAGCTTCAAATCAATGCGACGTAGAAGGCTTATCATCAAATCAATATGAAACAAGTGGTTTAGCTTCAAATACTTGTGATTTACATGATTTAGCTTCAACTGCATGCGAAACAAACGCTTTACCTTCAAATCCAAGCGAAACACATTATTTAGGTTCAAATCAATGCGAAGTGGAAGGCTTAGCTTCAAATACATGAGAAACAAATGGCTTAGCTGCAGATAAATTGCGTTATAAGTGATATAGCTTCATATGCAGACGAAACAATCGAGTTAGCTTCAAATCAATGCGAAGTAGAAGTCATATCTTCAAATCCACGCGATACAAATGGTTTAGCTTCAAATACTTGTGCTATACATGATTTATCTTCAAATGCAGGCGAAACAAAAGAGTTAGCTTCAAATCCAAGCGAATCACATGATTTAGATTCAAATCAATGCGAAATAGGAGGCTTAGCTTCAAATCAATGCGACGTAGAAGGCTTATCATCAAATCAATGCGAAACAAATGGTTTAGCTTCAAATACTTGTGATATACATGATTTATGTCCAAATGCAGGCGAAACAAAAGAGTTAGCTTCAAATCCATGCGAAACACATGATTTAGCTTCAAATCAATGCGAAGTACAAGGCTTATGTTCAAATACATGAAAAAGATATGATTTATCATCAGATAATTGCGATATAAGTGATATAGCTTCAAATGCACGCGATACAATCGAGTTAACTTCAAGTCCATGCGAATCACGTGATTTAGCTTCAAATCAAAGCGAAGTAGAAGGCTTAGTTTCAAATCCTTGCGAAATAAATGATTTAGCTTCAAATACTTGTGATATACATGATTTAGCTTCAAATACAGGCGAAGAAAACGAGTTAGCTTCAATTCCATGCGAAACATATGATTTAGCTTCAAATCAGTGCGAAATAGACGGCTTAGATTCAAATACATGAGAAGCAAATGATTTATCTTCAGATAGTTGCGATATAAGTAATATAGATTCAAATGCAGTCGAATCAATCGAGTTAGCTTCAAATTAATGCGAAGTAGGAGGCTTATCTTCAAAGCCATGCGAAACAAATGGTTTAGCTTCAAATACTTGTGATATACATGATTTATCTCCAAATACAGGCGAAAAAACGAGTTAGCTTCAAATCCAAGCGAAACACATTATTTGGGTTCAAATCAATGCGAAATAGACGGCTTAGCTTCAAATACATGAGAAACAAATGATTCATCTTCAGATAATTGCGATATAAGTGATATAGATTCAAATGCAGTCGAATCAATCGAGTTAGCTTCAAATCCATGCGAAGTAGGAGGATTATCTTCAAATCCATGCGAAACAAATGGTTTAGTTTCAAATACTTGTGATATACATGATTTAGCATCAACTGCATGCGAAACAAACGAGTTAGCTTCAAATCCAAGCGAAACACATGATTTACCTTCAAATCAATGCGAAATATAAGGCTTAGCTTCAAATCAATGCGACGTAGAAGGCTTATCATCAAATCAATATGAAACAAGTGGTTTAGCTTCAAATACTTGTGATATACATGATTTAGCTTCAACTGCATGCGAAACAAACGATATACCTTCAAATCCACGCGAAACACATTATTTAGGTTCAAATCAATGCGAAGTGGATGGCTTAGCTTCAAATACATGAGAAACAAATGGCTTAGCTGAAGATAATTGCGTTATAAGTGATATAGCTTCATATGCAGACGAAACAATCGAGTTAGCTTCAAATCAATGCGAAGTAGAAGTCATATCTTCAAATCCACGCGATACAAATGGTTTAGCTTCAAATACTTGTGCTATACATGATTTATCTTCAAATGCAGGCGAAACAAAAGAGTTAGCTTCAAAACCAAGCGAAACACATCATTTAGCTTCAAATTCATGCGAATCACATGGTTTAGCTCAATATTCATGCGAAACAGATGGTTTATATTCAGATACTTGTGATAAACATGATTTAGCTTCAACTGCATGCGAAACAAACGAGTTAGCTTCAAATCCAAGCGAAACACATGATTTACATTCAAATCAATGCGAAATAGAAGGCTTAGCTTCAAATCAATGCGACGTAGAAGGCTTATCATCAAATTAATGTGAAACAAGTGGTTTAGCTTCAAATACTTGTGATATACATGATTTAACTTCAACTGCATGCGAAACAAACGAGTTAGCTTCAAATCCAAGCGAAACACATGATTTATCTTCAAATCAATGCGAAGTTGAAGGCATTGCTTCAAATCCATGCGAAGCGAATGGTTTAGCTCTAAATACTTGTGATATACGTGATTTATCTCCAAATACAGGCGAAAAAAACGAGTTAGCTTCAAATCCAAGCGAAACACATTATTTAGGTTCAAATCAATGCGAAATAGACCGCTTAGCTTCAAATACATGAGAAACAAATGATCTATCTTCAGATAATTGCGATATAAGTGATATAGATTCAAATGCAGTCGAATCAATCGAGTTAGCTTCAAAACCAAGCGAAAAACATGATTTAGATTCAAATCGATGCGAAGTAGAAGGCTTAGCTTCAAATTCATGCGAAACAAATGGTTTGGCTTCAAATACTTGTGATATACATGATTTAGCTTTAACTGCATGCGTAACAAACGAGTTAGCTTCAAAACCAAGCAAAACACATGATTTAGCTGCAAATCAATGCGAAGTAGAAGGCTTAGCTTCAAATCCATGCGAATCAAACGGTTTAGCTTCAAATATTTGTGATATACATGATTTATGTTCAAATGCATGCGAAACAAACGAGTTAGCTTCAAATACTTGTGATATACATGATTTAGCTTCAAATCAATGCGAAGTAGAAGGATTATCTTCGAATCCACGCGAAACAATTGGTGTAGCTTCAAATACTGGTGATATGCATGATTTAGCTTCAACTGCATGCGAAACAAACGAGTTAGCTTCAAATCCAGCCGAAACACATGATTTTGCTTCAAATCAATGCGAAGTAGAAGGCTTAGCTCCAAATCCATGCGAATCAAATTGTTTAGCTTCAAATACTTGTGATATACATGATTTATGTCCAAATGCAGGCGAAACAAAAGAGTTAGCTTCAAATCCATGCGAAACACATGATTTAGCTTCAAATCAATGCGAAGTACAAGGCTTATGTTCAAATACATGAAAAACATATGATTTATCATCAGATAATTGCGATATAAGTGATATAGCTTCAAATGCACGCGATACAATCGAGTTAACTTCAAGTCCATGCGAATCACGTGATTTAGCTTCAAATCAAAGCGAAGTAGAAGGCTTAGTTTCAAATCCTTGCGAAATAAATGATTTAGCTTCAAATACTTGTGATATACATGATTTAGCTTCAAATACAGGCGAAGAAAACGAGTTAGCTTCAATTCCATGCGAAACATATGATTTAGCTTCAAATCAGTGCGAAATAGACGGCTTAGCTTCAAATCCATGCGAATCAAACGGTTTAGCTTCAAATATTTGTGATATACATGATTTATGTTCAAATGCATGCGAAACAAACGAGTTAGCTTCAAATACTTGTGATATACATGATTTAGCTTCAAATCAATGCGAAGTAGAAGGATTATCTTCGAATCCACGCGAAACAATTGGTGTAGCTTCAAATACTGGTGATATGCATGATTTAGCTTCAACTGCATGCGAAACAAACGAGTTAGCTTCAAATCCAGCCGAAACACATGATTTTGCTTCAAATCAATGCGAAGTAGAAGGCTTATCTCCAAATCCATGCGAATCAAATTGTTTAGCTTCAAATACTTGTGATATACATGATTTATGTCCAAATGCAGGCGAAACACAAGAGTTAGCTTCAAATCCATGCGAAACACATGATTTAGCTTCAAATCAATGCGAAGTACAAGGCTTATGTTCAAATACATGAAAAACATATGATTTATCATCAGATAATTGCGATATAAGTGATATAGCTTCAAATGCACGCGATACAATCGAGTTAACTTCAAGTCCATGCGAATCACGTGATTTAGCTTCAAATCAAAGCGAAGTAGAAGGCTTAGTTTCAAATCCTTGCGAAATAAATGATTTAGCTTCAAATACTTGTGATATACATGATTTATCTCCAAATACAGGCGAAAAAAACTAGTTAGCTTCAAATCCAAGCGAAACACATTATTTGGGTTCGAATCAATGCGAAATAGACGGCTTAGCTTCAAATACATGAGAAACAAATGATTTATCTTCAGATAATTGCGATATAAGTGATATAGATTCAAATGCAGTCGAATCAATCGAGTTAGCTTCAAATCCATGCGAAGTAGGAGGATTATCTTCAAATCCATGCGAAACAAATGTTTTAGCTTCAAATACTTGTGATATACACGATTTAGCATCAACTGCATGCGAAACAAACGAGTTAGCTTCAAATCCAAGCGAAACACATGATTTACCTTCAAATCAATGCGAAATATAAGGCTTAGCTTCAAATCAATGCGACGTAGAAGGCTTATCATCAAATCAATATGAAACAAGTGGTTTAGCTTCAAATACTTGTGATATACAATGATTTAGCTTCAACTGCATGCGAAACAAACGAGTTAGCTTCAAATCCAAGCGAAACAAATGATTTATCGTCAAATCAATGCGAAGTTGAAGGCTTTGCTTCAAATCCTTGCGATGCGAATGGTTTAGCTTCAAATACTTGTGATATACATGATTTATCTCCAAATACAGGCGAAAAAAACGAGTTAGCTTCAAAACCAAGCGAAACACATGATTTAGATTCAAATCAATGCGAAGTAGTAGGCTTAGCTTCAAATTCATGCGAAACAAATGGTTTAGCTTCAAATACTTGTGATATACATGATTTATCTCCAAATACAGGCGAAAAAAACGAGTTAGCTTCAAATCCAAGCGAAACACATTATTTGGGTTCAAATCAATGCGAAGGAGACGGCTTAGCTTCAAATACATGAGAAACAAATGATTTATCTTCAGATAATTGCGATATAAGTGATATAGATTCAAATGCAGTCGAATCAATCGAGTTAGCTTCAAATCCATGCGAAACACATGATTTAGCTTCAAATCAATGCGAAGTACAAAGCTTATGTTCAAATACATGAGAAACCAATGATTTATCTTCAGATAATTGCGACAGAAGTGATATAGCTTCAAATGCACGTGATTCAATCGAGTTAACTTCAAGTCCATGCGAATCACGTGATTTAGCTTCAAATCAAAGCGAAGTAGAAGGCTTAGCTTCAAATACATGAGAAACAAATGATTTATCTTCAGATAATTGAGATATAAGTGATATAGCTTCAAATGCACGCGATACAATCGAGTTAACTTCAAGTCCATGCGAATCACGTGATTTAGCTTCAAATCAAAGCGAAGTAGAAGGCGTAGCAGCAAATACATGAGAAACAAATGATTTATCTTCAGATAATTGCGATATAAGTGATATAGATTCAAATGCAGTCGAATCAATCGAGTTAGCTTCAAATCCATGCGAAGTAGGAGGATTATCTTCAAATCCATGCGAAACAAATGGTTTAGCTTCAAATACTTGTGATATACACGATTTAGCATCAACTGCATGCGAAACAAACGAGTTAGCTTCAAATCCAAGCGAAACACATGATTTACCTTCAAATCAATGCGAAATATAAGGCTTAGCTTCAAATCAATGCGACGTAGAAGGCTTATCATCAAATCAATATGAAACAAGTGGTTTAGCTTCAAATACTTGTGATATACAATGATTTAGCTTCAACTGCATGCGAAACAAACGAGTTAGCTTCAAATCCAAGCGAAACAAATGATTTATCGTCAAATCAATGCGAAGTTGAAGGCTTTGCTTCAAATCCATGCGAAGCGAATGGTTCTAGCTTCAAATACTTGTGATATACATGATTTATCTCCAAATACAGGCGAAAAAAACGAGTTAGCTTCAAAACCAAGCGAAACACAATGATTTAGATTCAAATCAATGCGAAGTAGTAGGCTTAGCTTCAATTCATGCGAAACAAATGGTTTAGCTTCAAATACTTGTGTTATACATGATTTATCTCCAAATACAGGCGAAGAAACGAGTTAGCTTCAAATCCAAGCGAAACACATTATTTGGGTTCAAATCAATGCGAAGGAGCACGGCTTAGCTTCAAATACATGAGAACAAATGATTTATCTTCAGATAATTGCGATATAAGTGATATAGATTCAAATGCAGTCGAATCAATCGAGTTAGCTTCAAATCCATGCGAAACACATGATTTAGCTTCAAATCAATGCGAAGTACAAGGCTTATGTTCAAATACATGAGAAACCAATGATTCATCTTCAGATAATTGCGACGTAAGTGATACAGCTTCAAATGCACGCGATACAATCGAGTTAACTTCAAGACCATGCGAATCACGTGATTTAGCTTCAAATCAAAGCGAAGTAGAAGCTTAGCTTCAAATACATGAGAAACAAATGATTTATCTTCAGATAATTGAGATATAAGTGATATAGCTTCAAATTGCACGCGATACAATCGAGTTAACTTCAAGTCCATGCGAATCACGTGATTTAGCTTCAAATCAAAAGCGAAGTAGAAGGCGTAGCAGCAAATACATGAGAAACAAATGATTTATCTTCAGATAATTGCGATATAAGTGATATAGCTTCAAATGCAGTCGAATTCAATCGAGTTGGCTTCATTTTAATGCGACGTAGAAGGCTTATCTTCAAATCCATGCGAAACAATGGTTAGCTTCAAATACTTGTGATATACAATGATTTAGCTTCAACTGCATTCGAAACAAACGAGATTAGCTTCAAATCCAAGCGAAACAAATGATTTATCTTCAAATCAATGCGAAGTGAAGGACTTGCTTCAAATCCATGCGAAGCGAATGCGTTTCAGCTTCAAATACTTGTGATATATATGATTTATCTCCAAATACAGGCGAAAAAACGAGTTAGCTTCAAAACCAAGCGGAACCACATGATTTAGATTCAAATCAATGCGAAGTAGTAGGCTTAGCCTTCAAATTCATGCGAACAAATGGTTAGCTTCAAATACTTGTGATATACATGATTTATCTCCAAATACAGGCGAAAAAAACGAGTTAGCTTCAAATCCAAGCGAAACACATTATTTGGGTTCAAATCAATGCGAAATAGACGGCTTAGCTTCAAATACATGAGAAACAAAAGATTTATCTTCAGATAATTGCGATATAAGTGATATAGAATCAAATGCAGTCGAATCAATCGAGTTAGCTTCAAATCCATGCGAAACATGTGATTTAGCTTCAAATCAATGCGAAGTACAAGGCTTATGTTCAAATACATGACAAACCAATGATTTATCTTCAGATAATTGCGACATAAGTGATATAGCTTCAAATGCACGCGATACAATCGAGTTAACTTCAAGTCCATGCGAATCACGTGATTTAGCTTCAAATTAAAGCGAAGTAGAAGGCGTAGCAGCAAATACATGAGAAACAAATGATTTATCTTCAGATAATTGCGATATAAGTGATATAGATTCAAATGCAGTCGAATCAATCGAGTTGGCTTCAAATTAATGCGAAGTAGGAGGCTTATCTTCAAGCCATGCGAAACAAATGGTTTAGCTTCAAATACTTGTGATATACATGATTTATCTCCAAATACAGGCGAAAAAACTAGTTAGCTTCAAATCCACGCGAAACACATTATTTGGGTTCAAATCAATGCGAAATAGACGGCTTAGCTTCAAATACATGAGAAACAAATGATTTATCTTCAGATAATTGCGATATAAGTGATATAGATTCAAATGCAGTCGAATCAATCGAGTTAGCTTCAAATCCATGCGAAGTAGGAGGATTATCTTCAAATCCATGCGAAACTCATGATTTAGATTCAAATCAATGCGAAATAGAAGGCTTAGCATCAAAAACAATGCGAAACAAATGGTTTAGCTTTAAATACTTGTGATATACATGATTTAGGTTCAACTGCATGCGAAACAAACGTGTTAGCTTTAAGTCCATGCGAAACTCATGATTTAGCTTCAAATCAATGCGAAATAGAAGGCTGACTTTCGATCCATGCGAAACAAATGGTTTAGCTTCAAATACTTGTGATATACATGATTTAGGTTCAACTTGCATGCGAACAAACGAGTTAGCTCAAATCCAGCGAAACACATGATTTATCTTCAAATTAATGCGAAGTAGGAGGCTTATCTTCAAATCCATGCGAAACAAATGGTTTAGCTTCAAATACTTTTGATATACATGATTTAGCTTCAACTGGATGCCAAAAAAACGAGTTAGTTTCAAATCCATACGAAACACATGATTCAGCATCAAATCAATGCGAAGTAGCAGGCTTAGCTTCAAATACATGAGAAAAAAAATGATTTTCTTCAGATAATTGCGATATATGTGATATAGCTTCAAATGCACGCGAAACAATCGAGTTAGATTCAAATCCATGCGAAATACATGATTTATCTTCAAATGCAGGCGAAACAAAAGAGTTAGCTTCATATCCATGCGAAACACATCATTTAGCTTCAAATTATTGCGAAACAAATGGTTTAGCTTCAAAATACTTGTGATATACATGATTTATGTCCAAATGCAGGCGAAACAAAAGAGTTAGCTTCAAATCCATGCGAAACACATGATTTAGCTTCAAATCAATGCGAAGTACAGGCTTATGTTCAAATACATGAGAAACATATGATTTATCATCAGATATTGCGATAAATGTGATATAGATGCAAATGCAGGCGAAACAATCGAGTTAGCTTCAAATCAATGCGAAGTAGAGGGCTTATCTTCAAATCCATGCGAAGCAAATGGTTTAGATTCAAATACTTGTGATATACATGATTTAGCTTCAAATGCACGCGATAGAATCGAGTTAACTTCAAGTCCATGCGAATCACGTGATTTAGCTTCAAATCAAAAGCGAAGTAGAGGCTTAGCTTCAAATCCATGGGAATCAAATGTTTAGCTTCAAATACCTGTGATTTACATGATTTTGATTCAACTGCATGCGAAACAAACGTGTCAGCTTCAAATCCATGCTAAACAAACGAGTTAGCTCAAATCCATGCGAAACTCATGATTTAGCTTCAAATCAATGCGAAATAGAAGGTTGATTTTCAGATCCATGCGAAACAAATGGTTTAGCTTCAAACACTTGTGATATACTACATTTAGCTTCAACAGCATGCGAAACAAACGAGTTAGCTTTAAATCTATGCGATAGAATCGAGTTAGCTTCAAATCCATGAGAAACAGATGATTTAGCTTCAATCATTGCGAAATAGAAGGCTGATATTCGAATCCATTCGAAACAAATGGTTTAGCTGCAAATACTTGTGATGTACATGATTTAGCTTCAACTGCATGCGAAACAAACGAGTTAGCTTCAAATCCAGACGAAACTCGTGATTTATCTTCAAATCAATACGAAATAGAAGGCTCATTTTCAAATCCATGCGAAACAAATGGTTTAGCTTCAAATACTTGCTGAAATACATGATTGCTCTCAACTGCATGCGAAACAAACGTGTTAGCTTCAAATCCATGCGAACAAACGAGTAGCTTCAAATCCATGCGGAAACTCATGATTTAGCTTCAAATCAATGCGAAATAGAAGGCTGATTTTCGAATCCATTCGAAACAAATGGTTTAGCTTCAAATGCTTGTAATCCTACATGATTTAGCGTCAACTGCATGCGAAAACAATCGTGTTATCTTTAAATCCATGCAAAACACATGATTTAGCTCCAAATCAATGCGAAGTAGTAGGTTTAGCTCCAAATCCATGCGAAACAAATGTTTAGCTTCAAATATTTGTGATATACATGATTTAGCTTCAAATGCAGGCGAGACAAACGAGTTAGCTTTAAGTCCATGCGAAACACATGATTTGCTACAAATACAAGCGAAATACATGATTAGCTTCAAATCAATGCGAAGAAAAAGGCTTAGCTTCAAATCCATGCGAATCAAATGGTTCAGCTTCTAATACTTGTGATATACATGATTTTTCTTCAACTGCATGCGAAACAAACGAGTTAGCATCAAATCCATGCGAATCAAATGGTTTAGCTTCTAATACTTGTGATATACATGATTTTGCTTCAACTGCATGCGAAACAAACGAGTTAGCTTCAAATCCATGCGGAACAAGCGAGTTAGCTTCAAATCAATGCGAAATAGAAGGCTGATTTCCGAATCCATGCGAAACAAATGGTTTAGCTTCAAATACTTGTGATATACATGATTTAGCTTCAACTGCATGCGAAACAATCGTGTTATCTTTAAATCCATGCAAAACACATGGTTTAGCTCCAAATCAATGCGAAGTAGTAGGTTTAGCTCCAAATCCATGGGATCAAATGGTTTAGCTTCAAATACTTGTGATATACATGATTTAGGATCAACTGCATGCGGAAACAAACGTGTTAGCTTTAAGTCCATGCGAAACTCATGATTTAGCTTCAAATCAATGCGAAATAGAAGGCTGACTTTCGAATCCATGCGAAACAAATGGTTTAGCTTCAAATACTTGTGATATACATGATTTAGGTTCAACTGCATGCGAAACAAACGTGTTAGCTTTAAGTCCATGCGAAACATGATTTAGCTTCAAATCCAAGCGAAATACATGATTAAGCTTCAATCAATGCGAAGTAGAACGCTTAGCTTCAAATCCATGCGAATCAAATGGTTTAGCTTCTAATACTTGTGATATACATGATTTTGCTTCAACTGCAATGCGAAACAAACGAGTTTAGCTTCAATCCATGCGAAACAAACGAGTTAGCTTCAATCCATGCGAAACTCATGATTTAGCTTCAAATCAATGCGAAATAGAAGGCTGATTTTCGAATCTATTCGAAACAAATGGTTTTAGCTTCAAATGCTTGTGATCCTACATGATTTAGCGTCAACTGCATGCGAAACAATCGTGTTATCTTTAAATCCATGCAAAGCACATGATTTAGCTCCAAATCAATGCGAAGTAGTAGGTTTAGCTCCAAATCCATGCGAAACAAATGGTTCAGCTTCTAATACTTGTGATATACATGATTTTTCTTCAACTGCATGCGAAACAAACGAGTTAGCTTCAAATCCATGCGAAACTCATGATTTAGATTCAAATCAATGCGAAATAGAAGGCTGATTTCGAAACCACGCAAAACAAATGGTTAAGCTTCAAATACTTGTGATATACATGATTTAGTTTCAACTGCATGCGAAACAAACGTGTTAGCTTTGAGTCCATGCGAAACACATGATTTAGCTTCAAATTCAAGCGAATTCATGATTAAGCTTCAAATCAATGCGAAGTAGAAGGCTTAGCTTCAAATCCATGCGAATCAAATGGTTCAGCTTCTAATACTTGTGATATACATGATTTTCTTCAACTGCATGCGAAACAAACGAGTAGCTTCAAATCCAGGCGAAACAAACGAGTTAGCTTCAAATCAATGCGAAAACTCATGATTTAGATTCAAATCAATGCGAAATAGAAGGCTGATTTACGAATCCATGCGAAACATATGGTTTAGCTTCAAATACTTGTGATATACTAGATTTAGATTCAACTGCATGCGAAACAAACGAGTTAGCTTCAAATCCGACGAAACTCGTGATTTATCTTCAAATCAATACGAAATAGAAAGGCTCATTTTCAAATCCATGCGAAACAAATGGTTTAGCTTCAAATACTTGTGAAATACATGATTGCTCTCAACTGCATGCGAAACAAACGTGTTAGTGTTACTTTAAATCCATGAGAAACACATGATTTAGCTTCAAATCAATGCGAAATAGAAGGCTGATTTTCGAATCCATGCAAAACAAATGGATTATCTTCAAATACTTGTGATATACATGATTTAGCTTCAACTGCATGCGAAACAAACGAGTTTGCTTGAAATCCAAGCGAAACACATGATTTATCTTCAAATCAATGCGAAGTGGAAGGCTTAGCTTCAACTCCATGCGAAACGAATGATTTAGATTCAAATACTTGCGAGCATAAGTGATATAGCTTCAACTGCATGCGAAACAAACGAGTTTTCTTCAAACCCAAACGAAACACTTGATTTAGCTTCAAGTCAATGCGAAGTAGGAGGCTTAGCTTCAAATCCATGCGAATCAATGGTTTAGCTTCAAATACTTGTGATATACATGATTTTGCTTCAACTGCATGCGAAACAAACGAGTTAGCTTTAAATCCATGCGATAGAAACGAGTTAGCTTCAAATCCATGAGAAACACATTATTTACCTTCAAATCATTGCGAAATAGAACTCTGATTTTCGAATCCATGCGTAACAAATGGTTTAGCTTCAAATACTTGTGATATACATGATTTAGGTTCAACTGCATGCGAAACAAACGTGTTAGCTTTAAGTCCATGCGAACCACATGATTTAGCTTCAAATCCATGCGAAACACATGATTTAGCTCCAAATCAATGCGAAGTAGTAGGTTTAGCTCCAAATCCATGGGAATCAAATGGTTTAGCTTCAAATACTTGTGATATACATGATTTAGGTTCAACTGCATGCGAAACAAACGTGTTAGCTTTAAGTCCGTGCGAAACACATGATTTAGCTTCAAATCCAAGCGAAATACATGATTAAGCTTCAAATCAATGCGAAGTAGAAGGCTTAGCTTCAAATCCATGCGAATCAAATGGTTTAGCTTCAAATACTTGTGATATACATGATTTAGGTTCAACTGCATGCGAAACAAACGAGTTAGCTTCAAATCCATGCGAAACAAACGAGTTAGCTTCAAATCCATGCGAAACTCATGATTTAGATTCAAATCAATGCGAAATAGAAGGCTGATTTACGAATCCATGCGAAACAAATGGTTTAGCTTCAAATACTTGTGATATACATGATTTAGGTTCAACTGCATGCGAAACAAACGTGTTAGCTTTAAGTCCAAGCGAAACACATGATTTAGCTTCAAATCCAAGCAAATACATGATCAAGTTTCAAATCAATGCGAAGTAGAACGCTTATATTCAAATCCATGCGAATCAAATGGTTTAGCTTCTAATACTTGTGATATACATGATTTTGCTTCAACTGCATGCGAAACAAACGAGTTAGCTTCAAATCCATGCGAAACAAACGAGTTAGCTTCAAATCAATGCGAAATAGAAGGCAGATTTTCGAATCCATGCGAAACAAATGGTTTAGCTTCAAATACTTGTGATATACATGATTTAGCTTCAACTGCATGCGAAACAATCGTGTTATCTTTAAATCCATGCAAAACACATGGTTTAGCTCCAAATCAATGCGAAGTAGTAGGTTTAGCTCCAAATCCATGGGAATCAAATGGTTTAGCTTCAAATACTTGTGATATACATGATTTAGGTTCAACTGCATGCGAAACAAACGTGTTAGCTTTAAGTCCATGCGAAACTCATGATTTAGCTTCAAATCAATGCGAAATAGAAGGCTGACTTTCGAATCCATGCGAAACAAATGGTTTAGCTTCAAATACTTGTGATATACATGATTTAGGTTCAACTGCATGCGAAACAAACGTGTTAGCTTTAAGTCCATGCGAAACATGATTTAGCTTCAAATCCAAGCGAAATACATGATTAAGCTTCAAATCAATGCGAAGTAGAACGCTTAGCTTCAAATCCATGCGAATCAAATGGTTTAGCTTCTAATACTTGTGATATACATGATTTTGCTTCAACTGCATGCGAAACAAACGAGTTAGCTTCAAATCCATGCGAAACAAACGAGTTAGCTTCAAATCCATGCGAAACTCATGATTTAGCTTCAAATCAATGCGAAATAGAAGGCTGATTTTCGAATCCATTCGAAACAAATGGTTTAGCTTCAAATGCTTGTGATCCTACATGATTTAGCGTCAACTGCATGCGAAACAATCGTGTTATCTTTAAATCCATGCAAAACACATGATTTAGCTCCAAATCAATGCGAAGTAGTAGGTTTAGCTCCAAATCCATGCGAAACAAATGGTTTAGCTTCAAATATTTGTGATATACATGATTTAGCTTCAAATGCAGGCGAGACAAACGAGTTAGCTTTAAGTCCATGCGAAACACATGATTTAGCTACAAATACAAGCGAAATACATGATTAAGCTTCAAATCAATGCGAAGAAAAAGGCTTAGCTTCAAATCCATGCGAATCAAATGGTTCAGCTTCTAATACTTGTGATATACATGATTTTTCTTCAACTGCATGCGAAACAAACGAGTTAGCATCAAATCCATGCGAATCAAATGGTTTAGCTTCTAATACTTGTGATATACATGATTTTGCTTCAACTGCATGCGAAACAAACGAGTTAGCTTCAAATCCATGCGAAACAAACGAGTTAGCTTCAAATCAATGCGAAATAGAAGGCTGATTTTCGAATCCATGCGAAACAAATGGTTTAGCTTCAAATACATGTGATATACATGATTTAGCTTCAACTGGATGCGAAACAATCGTGTTATCTTTAAATCCATGCAAAACACATGGTTTAGCTTCAAATCAATGCGAAATAGAAGGCTGACTTTCGAATCCATGCGAAACAAATGGTTTAGCTTCAAATACTTGTGATATACATGATTTTTCTTCAACTGCATGCGAAACAAACGAGTTAGCTTCAAATCCATGCGAAACTCATGATTTAGATTCAAATCAATGCGAAATAGAAGGCTGATTTTCGAAACCACGCAAAACAAATGGTTAAGCTTCAAATACTTGTGATATACATGATTTAGTTTCAACTGCATGCGAAACAAACGTGTTAGCTTTAAGTCCATGCGAAACACATGATTTAGCTTCAAATTCAAGCGAATTCATGATTAAGCTTCAAATCAATGCGAAGTAGAAGGCTTAGCTTCAAATCCATGCGAATCAAATGGTTCAGCTTCTAATACTTGTGATATACATGATTTTTCTTCAACTGCATGCGAAACAAACGAGTTAGCTTCAAATCCAGGCGAAACAAACGAGTTAGCTTCAAATCAATGCGAAACTCATGATTTAGATTCAAATCAATGCGAAATAGAAGGCTGATTTACGAATCCATGCGAAACATATGGTTTAGCTTCAAATACTTGTGATATACTAGATTTAGATTCAACTGCATGCGAAACAAACGAGTTAGCTTCAAATCCAGACGAAACTCGTGATTTATCTTCAAATCAATACGAAATAGAAGGCTCATTTTCAAATCCATGCGAAACAAATGGTTTAGCTTCAAATACTTGTGAAATACATGATTGCTCTCAACTGCATGCGAAACAAACGTGTTACTTTAAATCCATGAGAAACACATGATTTAGCTTCAAATCAATGCGAAATAGAAGGCTGATTTTCGAATCCATGCAAAACAAATGGATTATCTTCAAATACTTGTGATATACATGATTTAGCTTCAACTGCATGCGAAACAAACGAGTTTGCTTGAAATCCAAGCGAAACACATGATTTATCTTCAAATCAATGCGAAGTGGAAGGCTTAGCTTCAACTCCATGCGAAACGAATGATTTAGCTTCAAATACTTGCGAGCATAAGTGATATAGCTTCAACTGCATGCGAAACAAACGAGTTTTCTTCAAACCCAAACGAAACACTTGATTTAGCTTCAAGTCAATGCGAAGTAGGAGGCTTAGCTTCAAATCCATGCGAATCAAATGGTTTAGCTTCAAATACTTGTGATATACATGATTTTGCTTCAACTGCATGCGAAACAAACGAGTTAGCTTTAAATCCATGCGATAGAAACGAGTTAGCTTCAAATCCATGAGAAACACATTATTTACCTTCAAATCATTGCGAAATAGAACTCTGATTTTCGAATCCATGCGTAACAAATGGTTTAGCTTCAAATACTTGTGATATACATGATTTAGGTTCAACTGCATGCGAAACAAACGTGTTAGCTTTAAGTCCATGCGAACCACATGATTTAGCTTCAAATCCATGCGAAACACATGATTTAGCTCCAAATCAATGCGAAGTAGTAGGTTTAGCTCCAAATCCATGGGAATCAAATGGTTTAGCTTCAAATACTTGTGATATACATGATTTAGGTTCAACTGCATGCGAAACAAACGTGTTAGCTTTAAGTCCGTGCGAAACAAACGAGTTAGCTTCAAATCCATGCGAAACTCATGATTTAGCTTCAAATCAATGCGAAATAGAAGGCTGATTTTCGAATCCATTCGAAACAAATGGTTTAGCTTCAAATGCTTGTGATCCTACATGATTTAGCGTCAACTGCATGCGAAACAATCGTGTTATCTTTAAATCCATGCAAAACACATGATTTAGCTCCAAATCAATGCGAAGTAGTAGGTTTAGCTCCAAATCCATGCGAAACAAATGGTTTAGCTTCAAATATTTGTGATATACATGATTTAGCTTCAAATGCAGGCGAGACAAACGAGTTAGCTTTAAGTCCATGCGAAACACATGATTTAGCTACAAATACAAGCGAAATACATGATTAAGCTTCAAATCAATGCGAAGAAAAAGGCTTAGCTTCAAATCCATGCGAATCAAATGGTTCAGCTTCTAATACTTGTGATATACATGATTTTTCTTCAACTGCATGCGAAACAAACGAGTTAGCATCAAATCCATGCGAATCAAATGGTTTAGCTTCTAATACTTGTGATATACATGATTTTGCTTCAACTGCATGCGAAACAAACGAGTTAGCTTCAAATCCATGCGAAACAAACGAGTTAGCTTCAAATCAATGCGAAATAGAAGGCTGATTTTCGAATCCATGCGAAACAAATGGTTTAGCTTCAAATACATGTGATATACATGATTTAGCTTCAACTGGATGCGAAACAATCGTGTTATCTTTAAATCCATGCAAAACACATGGTTTAGCTTCAAATCAATGCGAAATAGAAGGCTGACTTTCGAATCCATGCGAAACAAATGGTTTAGCTTCAAATACTTGTGATATACATGATTTTTCTTCAACTGCATGCGAAACAAACGAGTTAGCTTCAAATCCATGCGAAACTCATGATTTAGATTCAAATCAATGCGAAATAGAAGGCTGATTTTCGAAACCACGCAAAACAAATGGTTAAGCTTCAAATACTTGTGATATACATGATTTAGTTTCAACTGCATGCGAAACAAACGTGTTAGCTTTAAGTCCATGCGAAACACATGATTTAGCTTCAAATTCAAGCGAATTCATGATTAAGCTTCAAATCAATGCGAAGTAGAAGGCTTAGCTTCAAATCCATGCGAATCAAATGGTTCAGCTTCTAATACTTGTGATATACATGATTTTTCTTCAACTGCATGCGAAACAAACGAGTTAGCTTCAAATCCAGGCGAAACAAACGAGTTAGCTTCAAATCAATGCGAAACTCATGATTTAGATTCAAATCAATGCGAAATAGAAGGCTGATTTACGAATCCATGCGAAACATATGGTTTAGCTTCAAATACTTGTGATATACTAGATTTAGATTCAACTGCATGCGAAACAAACGAGTTAGCTTCAAATCCAGACGAAACTCGTGATTTATCTTCAAATCAATACGAAATAGAAGGCTCATTTTCAAATCCATGCGAAACAAATGGTTTAGCTTCAAATACTTGTGAAATACATGATTGCTCTCAACTGCATGCGAAACAAACGTGTTACTTTAAATCCATGAGAAACACATGATTTAGCTTCAAATCAATGCGAAATAGAAGGCTGATTTTCGAATCCATGCAAAACAAATGGATTATCTTCAAATACTTGTGATATACATGATTTAGCTTCAACTGCATGCGAAACAAACGAGTTTGCTTGAAATCCAAGCGAAACACATGATTTATCTTCAAATCAATGCGAAGTGGAAGGCTTAGCTTCAACTCCATGCGAAACGAATGATTTAGCTTCAAATACTTGCGAGCATAAGTGATATAGCTTCAACTGCATGCGAAACAAACGAGTTTTCTTCAAACCCAAACGAAACACTTGATTTAGCTTCAAGTCAATGCGAAGTAGGAGGCTTAGCTTCAAATCCATGCGAATCAAATGGTTTAGCTTCAAATACTTGTGATATACATGATTTTGCTTCAACTGCATGCGAAACAAACGAGTTAGCTTTAAATCCATGCGATAGAAACGAGTTAGCTTCAAATCCATGAGAAACACATTATTTACCTTCAAATCATTGCGAAATAGAACTCTGATTTTCGAATCCATGCGTAACAAATGGTTTAGCTTCAAATACTTGTGATATACATGATTTAGGTTCAACTGCATGCGAAACAAACGTGTTAGCTTTAAGTCCATGCGAACCACATGATTTAGCTTCAAATCCATGCGAAACACATGATTTAGCTCCAAATCAATGCGAAGTAGTAGGTTTAGCTCCAAATCCATGGGAATCAAATGGTTTAGCTTCAAATACTTGTGATATACATGATTTAGGTTCAACTGCATGCGAAACAAACGTGTTAGCTTTAAGTCCGTGCGAAACACATGATTTAGCTTCAAATCCAAGCGAAATACATGATTAAGCTTCAAATCAATGCGAAGTAGAAGGCTTAGCTTCAAATCCATGCGAATCAAATGGTTCAGCTTCTAATACTTGTGATATACATGATTTTTCTTCAACTGCATGCGAAACAAACGAGTTAGCTTCAAATCCATGCGAAACAAACGAGTTAGCTTCAAATCCATGCGAAACTCATGATTTAGATTCAAATCAATGCGAAATAGAAGGCTGATTTACGAATCCATGCGAAACAAATGGTTTAGCTTCAAATACTTGTGATATACATGATTTAGGTTCAACTGCATGCGAAACAAACGTGTTAGCTTTAAGTCCAAGCGAAACACATGATTTAGCTTCAAATCCAAGCAAATACATGATCAAGTTTCAAATCAATGCGAAGTAGAACGCTTAGATTCAAATCCATGCGAATCAAATGGTTTAGCTTCTAATACTTGTGATATACATGATTTTGCTTCAACTGCATGCGAAACAAACGAGTTAGCTTCAAATCCATGCGAAACAAACGAGTTAGCTTCAAATCAATGCGAAATAGAAGGCAGATTTTCGAATCCATGCGAAACAAATGGTTTAGCTTCAAATACTTGTGATATACATGATTTAGCTTCAACTGCATGCGAAACAATCGTGTTATCTTTAAATCCATGCAAAACACATGGTTTAGCTCCAAATCAATGCGAAGTAGTAGGTTTAGCTCCAAATCCATGGGAATCAAATGGTTTAGCTTCAAATACTTGTGATATACATGATTTAGGTTCAACTGCATGCGAAACAAACGTGTTAGCTTTAAGTCCATGCGAAACTCATGATTTAGCTTCAAATCAATGCGAAATAGAAGGCTGACTTTCGAATCCATGCGAAAGAAATGGTTTAGCTTCAAATACTTGTGATATACATGATTTAGGTTCAACTGCATGCGAAACAAACGTGTTAGCTTTAAGTCCATGCGAAACATGATTTAGCTTCAAATCCAAGCGAAATACATGATTAAGCTTCAAATCAATGCGAAGTAGAACGCTTAGCTTCAAATCCATGCGAATCAAATGGTTTAGCTTCTAATACTTGTGATATACATGATTTTGCTTCAACTGCATGCGAAACAAACGAGTTAGCTTCAAATCCATGCGAAACAAACGAGTTAGCTTCAAATCCATGCGAAACTCATGATTTAGCTTCAAATCAATGCGAAATAGAAGGCTGATTTTCGAATCCATTCGAAACAAATGGTTTAGCTTCAAATGCTTGTGATCCTACATGATTTAGCGTCAACTGCATGCGAAACAATCGTGTTATCTTTAAATCCATGCAAAACACATGATTTAGCTCCAAATCAATGCGAAGTAGTAGGTTTAGCTCCAAATCCATGCGAAACAAATGGTTTAGCTTCAAATATTTGTGATATACATGATTTAGCTTCAAATGCAGGCGAGACAAACGAGTTAGCTTTAAGTCCATGCGAAACACATGATTTAGCTACAAATACAAGCGAAATACATGATTAAGCTTCAAATCAATGCGAAGAAAAAGGCTTAGCTTCAAATCCATGCGAATCAAATGGTTCAGCTTCTAATACTTGTGATATACATGATTTTTCTTCAACTGCATGCGAAACAAACGAGTTAGCATCAAATCCATGCGAATCAAATGGTTTAGCTTCTAATACTTGTGATATACATGATTTTGCTTCAACTGCATGCGAAACAAACGAGTTAGCTTCAAATCCATGCGAATCAAATGGTTCAGCTTCTAATACTTGTGATATACATGATTTTTCTTCAACTGCATGCGAAACAAACGAGTTAGCTTCAAATCCATGCGAAACTCATGATTTAGATTCAAATCAATGCGAAATAGAAGGCTGATTTTCGAAACCACGCAAAACAAATGGTTAAGCTTCAAATACTTGTGATATACATGATTTAGTTTCAACTGCATGCGAAACAAACGTGTTAGCTTTAAGTCCATGCGAAACACATGATTTAGCTTCAAATTCAAGCGAATTCATGATTAAGCTTCAAATCAATGCGAAGTAGAAGGCTTAGCTTCAAATCCATGCGAATCAAATGGTTCAGCTTCTAATACTTGTGATATACATGATTTTTCTTCAACTGCATGCGAAACAAACGAGTTAGCTTCAAATCCAGGCGAAACAAACGAGTTAGCTTCAAATCAATGCGAAACTCATGATTTAGATTCAAATCAATGCGAAATAGAAGGCTGATTTACGAATCCATGCGAAACATATGGTTTAGCTTCAAATACTTGTGATATACATGATTTAGGTTCAACTGCATGCGAAACAAACGTGTTAGCTTTAAGTCCATGCGAAACACATGATTTAGCTTCAAATCCAAGCGAAATACATGATTAAGCTTCAAATTAATGCCAAGAAGAAGGCTTAGCTTCAAATCCATGCGAATCAAATGGTTCAGCTTCTAATACTTGTGATATACATGATTTTTCTTCAACTGCATGCGAAACAAACGAGTTAACTTCAAATCCATGCGAAACTCATGATTTAGATTCAAATCAATGCGAAATAGAAGGCTGATTTTCGAAACCACGCAAAACAAATGGTTTAGCTTCAAATACTTGTGATATACATGATTTTGCTTCAAATGCATGCGAAACAAACGAGTTAGCTTCAAATCCATGCGAAACAAACGAGTTAGCTTCAAATCCATGCGAAACTAATGATTTAGCTTCAAATCAATGCGAAATAGAAGGCTGATTTTCGAATCCATGCGAAACAAATGGTTTAGCTACAAATACTTGTGATATACATGATTTAGCTTCATCTGCATGCGAAGCAAACGTGTTAGCTTTAAATCCATGCAAAACACATGGTTTAGCTCCAAATCAATGCGAAGTAGTAGGTTTAGCTCCAAATCCATGGGAATCAAATGGTTTAGCTTCAAATACTTGTGATATACATGATTTAGGTTCAACTGCATGCGAAACAAACGTATTAGCTTTAAGTCCATGCGAAACTCATGATTTCTCTTCAAATCAATGCGAAATAGAAGGCTGACTTTCGAATCCATGCGAAACAAATGGTTTAGCTTCAAATACTTGTGATATACATGATTTAGCTTCAAATCCAAGCGAAATACATGATTAAGCTTCAAATCAATGCGAAGTAGAACGCTTAGCTTCAAATCCATGCGAATCAAATGGTTTAGCTTCTAATACTTGTGATATACATGATTTTGCTTCAACTGCATGCGAAACAAACGAGTTAGCTTCAAATCCAGGCGAAACAAACGAGTTAGCTTCAAATCAATGCGAAACTCATGATTTAGATTCAAATCAATGCGAAATAGAAGGCTGATTTACGAATCCATGCGAAACATATGGTTTAGCTTCAAATACTTGTGATATACATGATTTAGGTTCAACTGCATGCGAAACAAACGTGTTAGCTTTAAGTCCATGCGAAACACATGATTTAGCTTCAAATCCAAGCGAAATACATGATTAAGCTTCAAATTAATGCCAAGAAGAAGGCTTAGCTTCAAATCCATGCGAATCAAATGGTTCAGCTTCTAATACTTGTGATATACATGATTTTTCTTCAACTGCATGCGAAACAAACGAGTTAACTTCAAATCCATGCGAAACTCATGATTTAGATTCAAATCAATGCGAAATAGAAGGCTGATTTTCGAAACCACGCAAAACAAATGGTTTAGCTTCAAATACTTGTGATATACATGATTTTGCTTCAAATGCATGCGAAACAAACGAGTTAGCTTCAAATCCATGCGAAACAAACGAGTTAGCTTCAAATCCATGCGAAACTAATGATTTAGCTTCAAATCAATGCGAAATAGAAGGCTGATTTTCGAATCCATGCGAAACAAATGGTTTAGCTACAAATACTTGTGATATACATGATTTTGCTTCATCTGCATGCGAAGCAAACGTGTTAGCTTTAAATCCATGCAAAACACATGGTTTAGCTCCAAATCAATGCGAAGTAGTAGGTTTAGCTCCAAATCCATGGGAATCAAATGGTTTAGCTTCAAATACTTGTGATATACATGATTTAGGTTCAACTGCATGCGAAACAAACGTGTTAGCTTTAAGTCCATGCGAAACTCATGATTTCTCTTCAAATCAATGCGAAATAGAAGGCTGACTTTCGAATCCATGCGAAACAAATGGTTTAGCTTCAAATACTTGTGATATACATGATTTAGGTTCAACTACATGCGAAACAAACGTGTTAGCTTTAAGTCCATGCGAAACATGATTTAGCTTCAAATCCAAGCGAAATACATGATTAAGCTTCAAATCAATGCGAAGTAGAACGCTTAGCTTCAAATCCATGCGAATCAAATGGTTTAGCTTCTAATACTTGTGATATACATGATTTTGCTTCAACTGCATGCGAAACAAACGAGTTAGCTTCAAATCCATGCGAAACAAACGAGTTAGCTTCAAATCCATGCGAAACTCATGATTTAGATTCAAATCAATGCGAAATAGAAGGCTGATTTACGAATCCATGCGAAACAAATGGTTTAGCTTCAAATACTTGTGATATACTAGATTTAGATTCAACAGCATGCGAAAAAAACGAGTTAGCTATAAATCCATGCGATAGAAACGAGTTAGCTTCAAATCCATGAGAAACAAGTGATTTAGCTTCAAACCAATGCGAAATAGAAGGCTGATTTTCGAAACCACGCAAAACAAATGGTTTAGCTTCAAATACTTGTGATATACATGATTTAGGTTCAACTGCATGCGAAACAAACGTGTTAGCTTTAAGTCCATGCGAAACACATGATTTAGCTTCAAATCCAAGCAAATACATGACTAAGCTTCAAATCAATGCGAATAAGAAGGATTAGCTTCAAATCCATGCGAATCAAATGGTTCAGCTTCTAATACTTGTGATATACATGATTTTTCTTCAACTGCATGCGAAACAAACGAGTTAGCTTCAAATCCATGCGAAACTCATGATTTAGCTTCAAATTCAAGCGAATTCATGATTAAGCTTCAAATCAATGCGAAGTAGAAGGCTTAGCTTCAAATCCATGCGAATCAAATGGTTCAGCTTCTAATACTTGTGATATACATGATTTTTCTTCAACTGCATGCGAAACAAACGAGTTAGCTTCAAATCCAGGCGAAACAAACGAGTTAGCTTCAAATCAATGCGAAACTCATGATTTAGATTCAAATCAATGCGAAATAGAAGGCTGATTTACGAATCCATGCGAAACATATGGTTTAGCTTCAAATACTTGTGAAATACATGATTGCTCTCAACTGCATGCGAAACAAACGTGTTACTTTAAATCCATGAGAAACACATGATTTAGCTTCAAATCAATGCGAAATAGAAGGCTGATTTTCGAATCCATGCAAAACAAATGGATTATCTTCAAATACTTGTGATATACATGATTTAGCTTCAACTGCATGCGAAACAAACGAGTTTGCTTGAAATCCAAGCGAAACACATGATTTATCTTCAAATCAATGCGAAGTGGAAGGCTTAGCTTCAACTCCATGCGAAACGAATGATTTAGCTTCAAATACTTGCGAGCATAAGTGATATAGCTTCAACTGCATGCGAAACAAACGAGTTTTCTTCAAACCCAAACGAAACACTTGATTTAGCTTCAAGTCAATGCGAAGTAGGAGGCTTAGCTTCAAATCCATGCGAATCAAATGGTTTAGCTTCAAATACTTGTGATATACATGATTTTGCTTCAACTGCATGCGAAACAAACGAGTTAGCTTTAAATCCATGCGATAGAAACGAGTTAGCTTCAAATCCATGAGAAACACATTATTTACCTTCAAATCATTGCGAAATAGAACTCTGATTTTCGAATCCATGCGTAACAAATGGTTTAGCTTCAAATACTTGTGATATACATGATTTAGGTTCAACTGCATGCGAAACAAACGTGTTAGCTTTAAGTCCATGCGAACCACATGATTTAGCTTCAAATCCATGCGAAACACATGATTTAGCTCCAAATCAATGCGAAGTAGTAGGTTTAGCTCCAAATCCATGGGAATCAAATGGTTTAGCTTCAAATACTTGTGATATACATGATTTAGGTTCAACTGCATGCGAAACAAACGTGTTAGCTTTAAGTCCGTGCGAAACACATGATTTAGCTTCAAATCCAAGCGAAATACATGATTAAGCTTCAAATCAATGCGAAGTAGAAGGCTTAGCTTCAAATCCATGCGAATCAAATGGTTCAGCTTCTAATACTTGTGATATACATGATTTTTCTTCAACTGCATGCGAAACAAACGAGTTAGCTTCAAATCCATGCGAAACAAACGAGTTAGCTTCAAATCCATGCGAAACTCATGATTTAGATTCAAATCAATGCGAAATAGAAGGCTGATTTACGAATCCATGCGAAACAAATGGTTTAGCTTCAAATACTTGTGATATACATGATTTAGGTTCAACTGCATGCGAAACAAACGTGTTAGCTTTAAGTCCAAGCGAAACACATGATTTAGCTTCAAATCCAAGCAAATACATGATCAAGTTTCAAATCAATGCGAAGTAGAACGCTTAGATTCAAATCCATGCGAATCAAATGATTTAGCTTCTAATACTTGTGATATACATGATTTTGCTTCAACTGCATGCGAAACAAACGAGTTAGCTTCAAATCCATGCGAAACAAACGAGTTAGCTTCAAATCAAAGCGAAATAGAAGGCAGATTTTCGAATCCATGCGAAACAAATGGTTTAGCTTCAAATACTTGTGATATACATGATTTAGGTTCAACTGCATGCGAAACAAACGTGTTAGCTTTAAGTCCAAGCGAAACACATGATTTAGCTTCAAATCCAAGCAAATACATGATCAAGTTTCAAATCAATGCGAAGTAGAACGCTTAGATTCAAATCCATGCGAATCAAATGATTTAGCTTCTAATACTTGTGATATACATGATTTTGCTTCAACTGCATGCGAAACAAACGAGTTAGCTTCAAATCCATGCGAAACAAACGAGTTAGCTTCAAATCAAAGCGAAATAGAAGGCAGATTTTCGAATCCATGCGAAACAAATGGTTTAGCTTCAAATACTTGTGATATACATGATTTAGCTTCAACTGCATGCGAAACAATCGTGTTATCTTTAAATCCATGCAAAACACATGGTTTAGCTCCAAATCAATGCGAAGTAGTAGGTTTAGCTCCAAATCCATGGGAATCAAATGGTTTAGCTTCAAATACTTGTGATATACATGATTTAGGTTCAACTGCATGCGAAACAAACGTGTTAGCTTTAAGTCCATGCGAAACTCATGATTTAGCTTCAAATCAATGCGAAATAGAAGGCTGACTTTCGAATCCATGCGAAACAAATGGTTTAGCTTCAAATACTTGTGATATACATGATTTAGGTTCAACTGCATGCGAAACAAACGTGTTAGCTTTAAGTCCATGCGAAACATGATTTAGCTTCAAATCCAAGCGAAATACATGATTAAGCTTCAAATCAATGCGAAGTAGAACGCTTAGCTTCAAATCCATGCGAATCAAATGGTTTAGCTTCTAATACTTGTGATATACATGATTTTGCTTCAACTGCATGCGAAACAAACGAGTTAGCTTCAAATCCATGCGAAACAAACGAGTTAGCTTCAAATCCATGCGAAACTCATGATTTAACTTCAAATCAATGCGAAATAGAAGGCTGATTTTCGAATCCATTCGAAACAAATGGTTTAGCTTCAAATGCTTGTGATCCTACATGATTTAGCGTCAACTGCATGCGAAACAATCGTGTTATCTTTAAATCCATGCAAAACACATGATTTAGCTCCAAATCAATGCGAAGTAGTAGGTTTAGCTCCAAATCCATGCGAAACAAATGGTTTAGCTTCAAATATTTGTGATATACATGATTTAGCTTCAAATGCAGGCGAGACAAACGAGTTAGCTTTAAGTCCATGCGAAACACATGATTTAGCTACAAATACAAGCGAAATACATGATTAAGCTTCAAATCAATGCGAAGAAAAAGGCTTAGCTTCAAATCCATGCGAATCAAATGGTTCAGCTTCTAATACTTGTGATATACATGATTTTTCTTCAACTGCATGCGAAACAAACGAGTTAGCATCAAATCCATGCGAATCAAATGGTTTAGCTTCTAATACTTGTGATATACATGATTTTGCTTCAACTGCATGCGAAACAAACGAGTTAGCTTCAAATCCATGCGAAACAAACGAGTTTGCTTCAAATCAATGCGAAATAGAAGGCTGATTTTCGAATCCATGCGAAACAAATGGTTTAGCTTCAAATACTTGTGATATACATGATTTAGCTTCAACTGCATGCGAAACAATCGTGTTATCTTTAAATCCATGCAAAACACATGGTTTAGCTCCAAATCAATGCGAAGTAGTAGGTTTAGCTCCAAATCCATGGGAATCAAATGGTTTAGCTTCAAATACTTGTGATATACATGATTTAGGTTCAACTGCATGCGAAACAAACGTGTTAGCTTTAAGTCCATGCGAAACTCATGATTTAGCTTCAAATCAATGCGAAATAGAAGGCTGACTTTCGAATCCATGCGAAACAAATGGTTTAGCTTCAAATACTTGTGATATACATGATTTAGGTTCAACTGCATGCGAAACAAACGTGTTAGCTTTAAGTCCATGCGAAACATGATTTAGCTTCAAATCCAAGCGAAATACATGATTAAGCTTCAAATCAATGCGAAGTAGAACGCTTAGCTTCAAATCCATGCGAATCAAATGGTTTAGCTTCTAATACTTGTGATATACATGATTTTGCTTCAACTGCATGCGAAACAAACGAGTTAGCTTCAAATCCATGCGAAACAAACGAGTTAGCTTCAAATCCATGCGAAACTCATGATTTAGCTTCAAATCAATGCGAAATAGAAGGCTGATTTTCGAATCTATTCGAAACAAATGGTTTAGCTTCAAATGCTTGTGATCCTACATGATTTAGCGTCAACTGCATGCGAAACAATCGTGTTATCTTTAAATCCATGCAAAACACATGATTTAGCTCCAAATCAATGCGAAGTAGTAGGTTTAGCTCCAAATCCATGCGAAACAAATGGTTTAGCTTCAAATATTTGTGATATACATGATTTAGCTTCAAATGCAGGCGAGACAAACGAGTTAGCTTTAAGTCCATGCGAAACACATGATTTAGCTACAAATACAAGCGAAATACATGATTAAGCTTCAAATCAATGCGGAGAAAAAGGCTTAGCTTCAAATCCATGCGAATCAAATGGTTCAGCTTCTAATACTTGTGATATACATGATTTTTCTTCAACTGCATGCGAAACAAACGAGTTAGCTTCAAATCCATGCGAAACTCATGATTTAGATTCAAATCAATGCGAAATAGAAGGCTGATTTTCGAAACCACGCAAAACAAATGGTTAAGCTTCAAATACTTGTGATATACATGATTTAGTTTCAACTGCATGCGAAACAAACGTGTTAGCTTTAAGTCCATGCGAAACACATGATTTAGCTTCAAATTCAAGCGAATTCATGATTAAGCTTCAAATCAATGCGAAGTAGAAGGCTTAGCTTCAAATCCATGCGAATCAAATGGTTCAGCTTCTAATACTTGTGATATACATGATTTAGGTTCAACTGCATGCGAAACAAACGTGTTAGCTTTAAGTCCATGCGAAACTCATGATTTAGCTTCAAATCAATGCGAAATAGAAGGCTGACTTTCGAATCCATGCGAAACAAATGGTTTAGCTTCAAATACTTGTGATATACATGATTTAGGTTCAACTGCATGCGAAACAAACGTGTTAGCTTTAAGTCCATGCGAAACATGATTTAGCTTCAAATCCAAGCGAAATACATGATTAAGCTTCAAATCAATGCGAAGTAGAACGCTTAGCTTCAAATCCATGCGAATCAAATGGTTTAGCTTCTAATACTTGTGATATACATGATTTTGCTTCAACTGCATGCGAAACAAACGAGTTAGCTTCAAATCCATGCGAAACAAACGAGTTAGCTTCAAATCCATGCGAAACTCATGATTTAACTTCAAATCAATGCGAAATAGAAGGCTGATTTTCGAATCCATTCGAAACAAATGGTTTAGCTTCAAATGCTTGTGATCCTACATGATTTAGCGTCAACTGCATGCGAAACAATCGTGTTATCTTTAAATCCATGCAAAACACATGATTTAGCTCCAAATCAATGCGAAGTAGTAGGTTTAGCTCCAAATCCATGCGAAACAAATGGTTTAGCTTCAAATATTTGTGATATACATGATTTAGCTTCAAATGCAGGCGAGACAAACGAGTTAGCTTTAAGTCCATGCGAAACACATGATTTAGCTACAAATACAAGCGAAATACATGATTAAGCTTCAAATCAATGCGAAGAAAAAGGCTTAGCTTCAAATCCATGCGAATCAAATGGTTCAGCTTCTAATACTTGTGATATACATGATTTTTCTTCAACTGCATGCGAAACAAACGAGTTAGCATCAAATCCATGCGAATCAAATGGTTTAGCTTCTAATACTTGTGATATACATGATTTTGCTTCAACTGCATGCGAAACAAACGAGTTAGCTTCAAATCCATGCGAAACAAACGAGTTTGCTTCAAATCAATGCGAAATAGAAGGCTGATTTTCGAATCCATGCGAAACAAATGGTTTAGCTTCAAATACTTGTGATATACATGATTTAGCTTCAACTGCATGCGAAACAATCGTGTTATCTTTAAATCCATGCAAAACACATGGTTTAGCTCCAAATCAATGCGAAGTAGTAGGTTTAGCTCCAAATCCATGGGAATCAAATGGTTTAGCTTCAAATACTTGTGATATACATGATTTAGGTTCAACTGCATGCGAAACAAACGTGTTAGCTTTAAGTCCATGCGAAACTCATGATTTAGCTTCAAATCAATGCGAAATAGAAGGCTGACTTTCGAATCCATGCGAAACAAATGGTTTAGCTTCAAATACTTGTGATATACATGATTTAGGTTCAACTGCATGCGAAACAAACGTGTTAGCTTTAAGTCCATGCGAAACATGATTTAGCTTCAAATCCAAGCGAAATACATGATTAAGCTTCAAATCAATGCGAAGTAGAACGCTTAGCTTCAAATCCATGCGAATCAAATGGTTTAGCTTCTAATACTTGTGATATACATGATTTTGCTTCAACTGCATGCGAAACAAACGAGTTAGCTTCAAATCCATGCGAAACAAACGAGTTAGCTTCAAATCCATGCGAAACTCATGATTTAGTTTCAAATCAATGCGAAATAGAAGGCTGATTTTCGAATCTATTCGAAACAAATGGTTTAGCTTCAAATGCTTGTGATCCTACATGATTTAGCGTCAACTGCATGCGAAACAATCGTGTTATCTTTAAATCCATGCAAAACACATGATTTAGCTCCAAATCAATGCGAAGTAGTAGGGTTAGCTCCAAATCCATGCGAAACAAATGGTTTAGCTTCAAATATTTGTGATATACATGATTTAGCTTCAAATGCAGGCGAGACAAACGAGTTAGCTTTAAGTCCATGCGAAACACATGATTTAGCTACAAATACAAGCGAAATACATGATTAAGCTTCAAATCAATGCGAAGAAAAAGGCTTAGCTTCAAATCCATGCGAATCAAATGGTTCAGCTTCTAATACTTGTGATATACATGATTTTTCTTCAACTGCATGCGAAACAAACGAGTTAGCTTCAAATCCATGCGAAACTCATGATTTAGATTCAAATCAATGCGAAATAGAAGGCTGATTTTCGAAACCACGCAAAACAAATGGTTAAGCTTCAAATGCTTGTGATATACATGATTTAGTTTCAACTGCATGCGAAACAAACGTGTTAGCTTTAAGTCCATGCGAAACACATGATTTAGCTTCAAATTCAAGCGAATTCATGATTAAGCTTCAAATCAATGCGAAGTAGAAGGCTTAGCTTCAAATCCATGCGAATCAAATGGTTCAGCTTCTAATACTTGTGATATACATGATTTTTCTTCAACTGCATGCGAAACAAACGAGTTAGCTTCAAATCCAGGCGAAACAAACGAGTTAGCTTCAAATCAATGCGAAACTCATGATTTAGATTCAAATCAATGCGAAATAGAAGGCTGATTTACGAATCCATGCGAAACATATGGTTTAGCTTCAAATGCTTGTGATCCTACATGATTTAGCGTCAACTGCATGCGAAACAATCGTGTTATCTTTAAATCCATGCAAAACACATGATTTAGCTCCAAATCAATGCGAAGTAGTAGGTTTAGCTCCAAATCCATGCGAAACAAATGGTTTAGCTTCAAATATTTGTGATATACATGATTTAGCTTCAAATGCAGGCGAGACAAACGAGTTAGCTTTAAGTCCATGCGAAACACATGATTTAGCTACAAATACAAGCGAAATACATGATTAAGCTTCAAATCAATGCGAAGAAAAAGGCTTAGCTTCAAATCCATGCGAATCAAATGGTTCAGCTTCTAATACTTGTGATATACATGATTTTTCTTCAACTGCATGCGAAACAAACGAGTTAGCTTCAAATCCATGCGAAACTCATGATTTAGATTCAAATCAATGCGAAATAGAAGGCTGATTTTCGAAACCACGCAAAACAAATGGTTAAGCTTCAAATACTTGTGATATACATGATTTAGTTTCAACTGCATGCGAAACAAACGTGTTAGCTTTAAGTCCATGCGAAACACATGATTTAGCTTCAAATTCAAGCGAATTCATGATTAAGCTTCAAATCAATGCGAAGTAGAAGGCTTAGCTTCAAATCCATGCGAATCAAATGGTTCAGCTTCTAATACTTGTGATATACATGATTTTTCTTCAACTGCATGCGAAACAAACGAGTTAGCTTCAAATCCAGGCGAAACAAACGAGTTAGCTTCAAATCAATGCGAAACTCATGATTTAGATTCAAATCAATGCGAAATAGAAGGCTGATTTACGAATCCATGCGAAACATATGGTTTAGCTTCAAATACTTGTGATATACATGATTTAGGTTCAACTGCATGCGAAACAAACGTGTTAGCTTTAAGTCCATGCGAAACACATGATTTAGCTTCAAATCCAAGCGAAATACATGATTAAGCTTCAAATTAATGCCAAGAAGAAGGCTTAGCTTCAAATCCATGCGAATCAAATGGTTCAGCTTCTAATACTTGTGATATACATGATTTTTCTTCAACTGCATGCGAAACAAACGAGTTAACTTCAAATCCATGCGAAACTCATGATTTAGATTCAAATCAATGCGAAATAGAAGGCTGATTTTCGAAACCACGCAAAACAAATGGTTTAGCTTCAAATACTTGTGATATACATGATTTTGCTTCAAATGCATGCGAAACAAACGAGTTAGCTTCAAATCCATGCGAAACAAACGAGTTAGCTTCAAATCCATGCGAAACTAATGATTTAGCTTCAAATCAATGCGAAATAGAAGGCTGATTTTCGAATCCATGCGAAACAAATGGTTTAGCTACAAATACTTGTGATATACATGATTTTGCTTCATCTGCATGCGAAGCAAACGTGTTAGCTTTAAATCCATGCAAAACACATGGTTTAGCTCCAAATCAATGCGAAGTAGTAGGTTTAGCTCCAAATCCATGGGAATCAAATGGTTTAGCTTCAAATACTTGTGATATACATGATTTAGGTTCAACTGCATGCGAAACAAACGTGTTAGCTTTAAGTCCATGCGAAACTCATGATTTCTCTTCAAATCAATGCGAAATAGAAGGCTGACTTTCGAATCCATGCGAAACAAATGGTTTAGCTTCAAATACTTGTGATATACATGATTTAGGTTCAACTACATGCGAAACAAACGTGTTAGCTTTAAGTCCATGCGAAACATGATTTAGCTTCAAATCCAAGCGAAATACATGATTAAGCTTCAAATCAATGCGAAGTAGAACGCTTAGCTTCAAATCCATGCGAATCAAATGGTTTAGCTTCAAATACTTGTGATATACATGATTTAGGTTCAACTGCATGCGAAACAAACGTGTTAGCTTTAAGTCCATGCGAAACTCATGATTTAGCTTCAAATCAATGCGAAATAGAAGGCTGACTTTCGAATCCATGCGAAACAAATGGTTTAGCTTCAAATACTTGTGATATACATGATTTAGGTTCAACTGCATGCGAAACAAACGTGTTAGCTTTAAGTCCATGCGAAACATGATTTAGCTTCAAATCCACGCGAAATACATGATTAAGCTTCAAATCAATGCGAAGTAGAACGCTTAGCTTCAAATCCATGCGAATCAAATGGTTTAGCTTCTAATACTTGTGATATACATGATTTTGCTTCAACTGCATGCGAAACAAACGAGTTAGCTTCAAATCCATGCGAAACAAACGAGTTAGCTTCAAATCCATGCGAAACTCATGATTTAGCTTCAAATCAATGCGAAATAGAAGGCTGATTTTCGAATCCATTCGAAACAAATGGTTTAGCTTCAAATGCTTGTGATCCTACATGATTTAGCGTCAACTGCATGCGAAACAATCGTGTTATCTTTAAATCCATGCAAAACACATGATTTAGCTCCAAATCAATGCGAAGTAGTAGGTTTAGCTCCAAATCCATGCGAAACAAATGGTTTAGCTTCAAATATTTGTGATATACATGATTTAGCTTCAAATGCAGGCGAGACAAACGAGTTAGCTTTAAGTCCATGCGAAACACATGATTTAGCTACAAATACAAGCGAAATACATGATTAAGCTTCAAATCAATGCGAAGAAAAAGGCTTAGCTTCAAATCCATGCGAATCAAATGGTTCAGCTTCTAATACTTGTGATATACATGATTTTTCTTCAACTGCATGCGAAACAAACGAGTTAGCATCAAATCCATGCGAATCAAATGGTTTAGCTTCTAATACTTGTGATATACATGATTTTGCTTCAACTGCATGCGAAACAAACGAGTTAGCTTCAAATCCATGCGAAACAAACGAGTTTGCTTCAAATCAATGCGAAATAGAAGGCTGATTTTCGAATCCATGCGAAACAAATGGTTTAGCTTCAAATACTTGTGATATACATGATTTAGCTTCAACTGCATGCGAAACAATCGTGTTATCTTTAAATCCATGCAAAACACATGGTTTAGCTCCAAATCAATGCGAAGTAGTAGGTTTAGCTCCAAATCCATGGGAATCAAATGGTTTAGCTTCAAATACTTGTGATATACATGATTTAGGTTCAACTGCATGCGAAACAAACGTGTTAGCTTTAAGTCCATGCGAAACTCATGATTTAGCTTCAAATCAATGCGAAATAGAAGGCTGACTTTCGAATCCATGCGAAACAAATGGTTTAGCTTCAAATACTTGTGATATACATGATTTAGGTTCAACTGCATGCGAAACAAACGTGTTAGCTTTAAGTCCATGCGAAACATGATTTAGCTTCAAATCCAAGCGAAATACATGATTAAGCTTCAAATCAATGCGAAGTAGAACGCTTAGCTTCAAATCCATGCGAATCAAATGGTTTAGCTTCTAATACTTGTGATATACATGATTTTGCTTCAACTGCATGCGAAACAAACGAGTTAGCTTCAAATCCATGCGAAACAAACGAGTTAGCTTCAAATCCATGCGAAACTCATGATTTAGCTTCAAATCAATGCGAAATAGAAGGCTGATTTTCGAATCTATTCGAAACAAATGGTTTAGCTTCAAATGCTTGTGATCCTACATGATTTAGCGTCAACTGCATGCGAAACAATCGTGTTATCTTTAAATCCATGCAAAACACATGATTTAGCTCCAAATCAATGCGAAGTAGTAGGTTTAGCTCCAAATCCATGCGAAACAAATGGTTTAGCTTCAAATATTTGTGATATACATGATTTAGCTTCAAATGCAGGCGAGACAAACGAGTTAGCTTTAAGTCCATGCGAAACACATGATTTAGCTACAAATACAAGCGAAATACATGATTAAGCTTCAAATCAATGCGAAGAAAAAGGCTTAGCTTCAAATCCATGCGAATCAAATGGTTCAGCTTCTAATACTTGTGATATACATGATTTTTCTTCAACTGCATGCGAAACAAACGAGTTAGCTTCAAATCCATGCGAAACTCATGATTTAGATTCAAATCAATGCGAAATAGAAGGCTGATTTTCGAAACCACGCAAAACAAATGGTTAAGCTTCAAATACTTGTGATATACATGATTTAGTTTCAACTGCATGCGAAACAAACGTGTTAGCTTTAAGTCCATGCGAAACACATGATTTAGCTTCAAATTCAAGCGAATTCATGATTAAGCTTCAAATCAATGCGAAGTAGAAGGCTTAGCTTCAAATCCATGCGAATCAAATGGTTCAGCTTCTAATACTTGTGATATACATGATTTTTCTTCAACTGCATGCGAAACAAACGAGTTAGCTTCAAATCCAGGCGAAACAAACGAGTTAGCTTCAAATCAATGCGAAACTCATGATTTAGATTCAAATCAATGCGAAATAGAAGGCTGATTTACGAATCCATGCGAAACATATGGTTTAGCTTCAAATGCTTGTGATCCTACATGATTTAGCGTCAACTGCATGCGAAACAATCGTGTTATCTTTAAATCCATGCAAAACACATGATTTAGCTCCAAATCAATGCGAAGTAGTAGGTTTAGCTCCAAATCCATGCGAAACAAATGGTTTAGCTTCAAATATTTGTGATATACATGATTTAGCTTCAAATGCAGGCGAGACAAACGAGTTAGCTTTAAGTCCATGCGAAACACATGATTTAGCTACAAATACAAGCGAAATACATGATTAAGCTTCAAATCAATGCGAAGAAAAAGGCTTAGCTTCAAATCCATGCGAATCAAATGGTTCAGCTTCTAATACTTGTGATATACATGATTTTTCTTCTACTGCATGCGAAACAAACGAGTTAGCTTCAAATCCAGGCGAAACAAACGAGTTAGCTTCAAATCAATGCGAAACTCATGATTTAGATTCAAATCAATGCGAAATAGAAGGCTGATTTACGAATCCATGCGAAACATATGGTTTAGCTTTAAATACTTGTGATATACATGATTTAGGTTCAACTGCATGCGAAACAAACGTGTTAGCTTTAAGTCCATGCGAAACACATGATTTAGCTTCAAATCCAAGCGAAATACATGATTAAGCTTCAAATTAATGCCAAGAAGAAGGCTTAGCTTCAAATCCATGCGAATCAAATGGTTCAGCTTCTAATACTTGTGATATACATGATTTTTCTTCAACTGCATGCGAAACAAACGAGTTAACTTCAAATCCATGCGAAACTCATGATTTAGATTCTAATCAATGCGAAATAGAAGGCTGATTTTCGAAACCACGCAAAACAAATGGTTTAGCTTCAAATACTTGTGATATACATGATTTTGCTTCAAATGCATGCGAAACAAACGAGTTAGCTTCAAATCCATGCGAAACAAACGAGTTAGCTTCAAATCCATGCGAAACTAATGGTTTAGCTTCAAATCAATGCGAAATAGAAGGCTGATTTTCGAATCCATGCGAAACAAATGGTTTAGCTACAAATACTTGTGATATACATGATTTAGCTTCATCTGCAAGCGAAGCAAACGTGTTAGCTTTAAATCCATGCAAAACACATGGTTTAGCTCCAAATCAATGCGAAGTAGTAGGTTTAGCTCCAAATCCATGGGAATCAAATGGTTTAGCTTCAAATACTTGTGATATACATGATTTAGGTTCAACTGCATGCGAAACAAACGTGTTAGCTTTAAGTCCATGCGAAACTCATGATTTCTCTTCAAATCAATGCGAAATAGAAGGCTGACTTTCGAATCCATGCGAAACAAATGGTTTAGCTTCAAATACTTGTGATATACATGATTTAGGTTCAACTACATGCGAAACAAACGTGTTAGCTTTAAGTCCATGCGAAACATGATTTAGCTTCAAATCCAAGCGAAATACATGATTAAGCTTCAAATCAATGCGAAGTAGAACGCTTAGCTTCAAATCCATGCGAATCAAATGGTTTAGCTTCTAATACTTGTGATATACATGATTTTGCTTCAACTGCATGCGAAACAAACGAGTTAGCTTCAAATCCAGGCGAAACAAACGAGTTAGCTTCAAATCAATGCGAAACTCATGATTTAGATTCAAATCAATGCGAAATAGAAGGCTGATTTACGAATCCATGCGAAACATATGATTTAGCTTCAAATACTTGTGATATACATGATTTAGGTTCAACTGCATGCGAAACAAACGTGTTAGCTTTAAGTCCATGCGAAACACATGATTTAGCTTCAAATCCAAGCGAAATACATGATTAAGCTTCAAATTAATGCCAAGAAGAAGGCTTAGCTTCAAATCCATGCGAATCAAATGGTTCAGCTTCTAATACTTGTGATATACATGATTTTTCTTCAACTGCATGCGAAACAAACGAGTTAACTTCAAATCCATGCGAAACTCATGATTTAGATTCAAATCAATGCGAAATAGAAGGCTGATTTTCGAAACCACGCAAAACAAATGGTTTAGCTTCAAATACTTGTGATATACATGATTTTGCTTCAAATGCATGCGAAACAAACGAGTTAGCTTCAAATCCATGCGAAACAAACGAGTTAGCTTCAAATCCATGCGAAACTAATGATTTAGCTTCAAATCAATGCGAAATAGAAGGCTGATTTTCGAATCCATGCGAAACAAATGGTTTAGCTACAAATACTTGTGATATACATGATTTTGCTTCATCTGCATGCGAAGCAAACGTGTTAGCTTTAAATCCATGCAAAACACATGGTTTAGCTCCAAATCAATGCGAAGTAGTAGGTTTAGCTCCAAATCCATGGGAATCAAATGGTTTAGCTTCAAATACTTGTGATATACATGATTTAGGTTCAACTGCATGCGAAACAAACGTGTTAGCTTTAAGTCCATGCGAAACTCATGATTTCTCTTCAAATCAATGCGAAATAGAAGGCTGACTTTCGAATCCATGCGAAACAAATGGTTTAGCTTCAAATACTTGTGATATACATGATTTAGGTTCAACTACATGCGAAACAAACGTGTTAGCTTTAAGTCCATGCGAAACATGATTTAGCTTCAAATCCAAGCGAAATACATGATTAAGCTTCAAATCAATGCGAAGTAGAACGCTTAGCTTCAAATCCATGCGAATCAAATGGTTTAGCTTCTAATACTTGTGATATACATGATTTGCTTCAACTGCATGCGAAACAAACGAGTTAGCTTCAAATCCATGCGAAACAAACGAGTTAGCTTCAAATCCATGCGAAACTCATGATTTAGATTCAAATCAATGCGAAATAGAAGGCTGATTTACGAATCCATGCGAAACAAATGGTTTAGCTTCAAATACTTGTGATATACTAGATTTAGATTCAACAGCATGCGAAAAAAACGAGTTAGCTATAAATCCATGCGATAGAAACGAGTTAGCTTCAAATCCATGAGAAACAAGTGATTTAGCTTCAAACCAATGCGAAATAGAAGGCTGATTTTCGAAACCACGCAAAACAAATGGTTTAGCTTCAAATACTTGTGATATACATGATTTAGGTTCAACTGCATGCGAAACAAACGTGTTAGCTTTAAGTCCATGCGAAAAACATGATTTAGCTTCAAATCCAAGCAAATACATGACTAAGCTTCAAATCAATGCGAATAAGAAGGATTAGCTTCAAATCCATGCGAATCAAATGGTTCAGCTTCTAATACTTGTGATATACATGATTTTTCTTCAACTGCATGCGAAACAAACGAGTTAGCTTCAAATCCATGCGAAACTCATGATTTAGCTTCAAATCAATGCGAAATAGAAGGCTGACTTTCGAATCCATGCGAAACAAATGGTTTAGCTTCAAATACATGTGATATAGATGATTTAGGTTCAACTGCATGCGAAACAAACGTGTTAGCTTTAAGTCCATGCGAAACATGATTTAGCTTCAAATCCAAGCGAAATACATGATTAAGCTTCAAATCAATGCGAAGTAGAACGCTTAGCTTCAAATCCATGCGAATCAAATGGTTTAGCTTCTAATACTTGTGATATACATGATTTTGCTTCAACTGCATGCGAAACAAACGAGTTAGCTTCAAATCCATGCGAAACAAACGAGTTAGCTTCAAATCCATGAGAAACACATGATTTAGCATCAAATCATTGCGAAATAGAAGACTGATTTTCGAATCCATGCGAAACAAATGGTTTAGCTTCAAATACTTGTGATATACTAGATTTAGCTTCAAGAGCATGCGAAACAAACGAGTTAGTTATAAATCCATGCGATAGAAACGAGTTAGCTTCAAATCCATGAGAAACACATGATTTAGCATCAAATCATTGCGAAATAGAAGACTGATTTTCGAATCCATGCGAAATAAATGGTTTAGCTTCAAATACTTGTGATATACTAGATTTAGCTTCAAGAGCATGCGAAACAAACGAGTTAGTTATAAATCCATGCGATACAAACGAGTTAGCTTCAAATCCATGAGAAACACATGATTTAGCATCAAATCATTGCGAAATAGAAGACTGTTTTTCGAATCCATGCGAAACAAATGGTTTAGCTTCAAATACTTGTGATATACATGATTTAGGTTCAACTGCATGCGAAACAAACGTGTTAGCTTTAAGTCCATGCGAACCACATGATTTAGCTTCAAATCCATGCGAAACACATGATTTAGCTCCAAATCAATGCGAAGTAGTAGGTTTAGCTCCAAATCCATGGGAATCAAATGGTTTAGCTTCAAATACTTGTGATATACATGATTTAGGTTCAACTGCATGCGAAACAAACGTGTTAGCTTTAAGTCCATGCGAAACACATGATTTAGCTTCAAATCCAAGCGAAATACATGATTAAGCTTCAAATCAATGCCAAGAAGAAGGCTTAGCTTCAAATCCATGCGAATCAAATGGTTCAGCTTCTAATACTTGTGATATACATGATTTTTCTTCAACTGCATGCGAAACAAACGAGTTAACTTCAAATCCATGCGAAACTCATGATTTAGATTCAAATCAATGCGAAATAGAAGGCTGATTTTCGAAACCACGCAAAACAAATGGTTTAGCTTCAAATACTTGTGTTATACATGATTTTGCTTCAACTGCATGCGAAACAAACGAGTTAGCTTCAAATCCATGCGAAACAAACGAGTTAGCTTCAAATCCATGAGAAACACATGATTTAGCATCAAATCATTGCGAAATAGAAGACTGATTTTCGAATCCATGCGAAACAAATGGTTTAGCTTCAAATACTTGTGATATACATGATTTAGGTTCAACTGCATGCGAAACAAACGTGTTAGCTTTAAGTCCATGCGAACCACATGATTTAGCTTCAAATCCATGCGAAACACATGATTTAGCTCCAAATCAATGCGAAGTAGAACGCTTAGCTTCAAATCCATGCGAATCAAATGGTTTAGCTTCTAATACTTGTGATATACATGATTTTGTTTCAACTGCATGCGAAACAAACGAGTTAGCTTCAAATCCATGCGAAACAAACGAGTTAGCTTCAAATCCATGCGAAACTCATGATTTAGATTCAAATCAATGCGAAATAGAAGGCTGACTTTCGAATCCATGCGAAACAAATGGTTTAGCTTCAAATACTTGTGATATACATGATTTAGGTTCAACTACATGCGAAACAAACGTGTTAGCTTTAAGTCCATGCGAAACATGATTTAGCTTCAAATCCAAGCGAAATACATGATTAAGCTTCAAATCAATGCGAAGTAGAACGCTTAGCTTCAAATCCATGCGAATCAAATGGTTTAGCTTCTAATACTTGTGATATACATGATTTTGCTTCAACTGCATGCGAAACAAACGAGTTAGCTTCAAATCCATGCGAAACAAACGAGTTAGCTTCAAATCCATGCGAAACTCATGATTTAGATTCAAATCAATGCGAAATAGAAGGCTGATTTACGAATCCATGCGAAACAAATGGTTTAGCTTCAAATACTTGTGATATACTAGATTTAGATTCAACAGCATGCGAAAAAAACGAGTTAGCTATAAATCCATGCGATAGAAACGAGTTAGCTTCAAATCCATGAGAAACAAGTGATTTAGCTTCAAACCAATGCGAAATAGAAGGCTGATTTTCGAAACCACGCAAAACAAATGGTTTAGCTTCAAATACTTGTGATATACATGATTTAGGTTCAACTGCATGCGAAACAAACGTGTTAGCTTTAAGTCCATGCGAAAAACATGATTTAGCTTCAAATCCAAGCAAATACATGACTAAGCTTCAAATCAATGCGAATAAGAAGGATTAGCTTCAAATCCATGCGAATCAAATGGTTCAGCTTCTAATACTTGTGATATACATGATTTTTCTTCAACTGCATGCGAAACAAACGAGTTAGCTTCAAATCCATGCGAAACTCATGATTTAGCTTCAAATCAATGCGAAATAGAAGGCTGACTTTCGAATCCATGCGAAACAAATGGTTTAGCTTCAAATACATGTGATATAGATGATTTAGGTTCAACTGCATGCGAAACAAACGTGTTAGCTTTAAGTCCATGCGAAACATGATTTAGCTTCAAATCCAAGCGAAATACATGATTAAGCTTCAAATCAATGCGAAGTAGAACGCTTAGCTTCAAATCCATGCGAATCAAATGGTTTAGCTTCTAATACTTGTGATATACATGATTTTGCTTCAACTGCATGCGAAACAAACGAGTTAGCTTCAAATCCATGCGAAACAAACGAGTTAGCTTCAAATCCATGCGAAACTCATGATTTAGATTCAAATCATTGCGAAATAGAAGACTGATTTTCGAATCCATGCGAAACAAATGGTTTAGCTTCAAATACTTGTGATATACTAGATTTAGCTTCAAGAGCATGCGAAACAAACGAGTTAGTTATAAATCCATGCGATAGAAACGAGTTAGCTTCAAATCCATGAGAAACACATGATTTAGCATCAAATCATTGCGA